>NC_056742.1:133173022-133313022 GCF_019279795.1 Protopterus annectens | reverse complement strand
AAACAACACTTCGCATCACCAAAAGAACACCACCCTCACAGTGAAGCATGGTGGTAGCAGTATCATGCTTTGGGGTTGCTTTTCTTCAGCTGGAACTGGGGCTTTAGTCAAGGTGGAGGTAATTATAAACAGTTCCAAATATCAGTGACTTTTGGCCCAAAACCTTCAGGCGTCTGGTAGAAAGATGAAGATGAAGAGGAATTTCACCTTTCAGTACAACAATGACCCCAAGCGTACATCCAAATTAACAAAAGAATGGCTTCAACAGAAGAAAATTAAAGTTTTGGAATGGCCCAGCCAGAATCCAGACCTAAATCCAATAGAAAATCTGTGGGGTGAGCTGAAGATGGCTGTGCACAAGAGATGCCCTCACAATCTGACAGATTTGGAGTGCTTTTACAAGGAAGAGTGGGCAAATATTGCCAAGTCAAGAAATGCCAGGCTGATAGACTCCTACCCAAGATGACTGAATGCTGTAAATTAAATCAAAAGGTGCTTCAAAAAAGTATTAGTTTAAGGGTGTGCACAGACATCAAAATGTTAGTTTAAGGGTGTGCACACTTATGCAACCAGCATATTGTACATTTTTTATTTTTTATATTTTTTCCACTAACAGATTTGTTTGTTTTTCAATTAAATTGTGCAGGTTACAGGTCACATTAAAGGTGGGAAAAGTTATGAAATGATTTATTGTGGTCTCATTTTTTTATATCACAAAAACCTGGCATTTTAGCAGGGTGTGTAAACTTTTTACATTCACTGTGTGTGTGTGTGTGTGTGTGTGTGTGTGTGTGTGTGTGTGTGTGTGTGTGTGTGTGTGTGTGTGTGTGTGTTTGTGTTTGCGTGTGTATGTATAAATACACACACACACAAACACGTGTGTGTATATACATATATCTATATTTATTTTTATATATATATATATATATATATATATATATATATATATATATATAGAAAGGCTGTTGGCCCAGATGACATCCCAATGGAAGCTTGGAGGTGCTTAGAAGAAATGGCAGTGGAATTTTTAACTAGATTGTTTAATGAAATTTTGGAAAGTCAGAAGATGCCTGAGGAGTGGAGAAAAAGTGTTTTGGTACCTATCTTTAAGAATAAGGGTGATGTGCAGAGCTGCAGTAACTACAGAAGGATACAATTGATTAGTCACAGCTTGAAGTTATGGGAAAGAGTAGTAGAAGCTAGGTTAAGAAGGGAGCTGATGATTAGTGATCAGCAGTATGGTTTTATGCCAGGAAAGAGCACTACAGATGCAATGTTTGCTCTGAGGGTGTTATTGGAGAAATACAGAGAAGGTCAGAAGGAGTTACATTGTGTTTTTGTAGACTTGGAGAAAGCATATGACAGGGTGCCTAGAGAAGAGTTATGGTATTGTATGAGGAAGTTGGGAGTGGCAGAGAAGTATGTAAGAGTGGTACAGGATATGTACGAGGGTAGTGTGACAGTGGTGAGGACTGCAGTGGGAGTGACAGATCCGTTTAAGGTGGAGGTGAGAAATGGAAAGAGATGATCCGCTGTGGTGACCCCTAACGGGAAAAGATGAAAGATGATGATGATGATATATATGTTTATATACACACACGCACGCGCATATATATATATATATATATATATATATATATATATATATATATATATATACATACACATACAAACACAGATATACACAATATTTATTACTGGGGAAGACCAGCTGGGCACAAATGTCCCTTTTCAACACAGGCATGTGCAGGAGAAAAGGTCTAGCACATGCAGTACGATCAAAATCTTTTAAACTATTCATAGAGGTAGTTCATTTACTGAGGGGGATGACAGAGAGAGGGAGAGATCTTCCAGCAATCACCATAAGTCATTAGAATGCAATTGGTTAAATGTACAATTAACAATTTAGCAATGACTCATGTTCATGCTTGTGTAAAGCAGAATTTACACATGGCTGAAGTGGTTTAATTACATGATAAAGTCAGAGAGACCAAACAAAGCAGACGTAGGTAAATCCTGCATTACCAAGACCTGCACATCAGTTATTGCAGTTGTATAACAGCATTATTTAAAATAATGTATTTCTTACCTTTTTTAATGTCATTGAATGAGGATACTTTTTTCTTCTCTGTCTGCTTTCACCATCTTGAATGACTGAATTCATGTTCCTAATGCATTGCTCAAGCATAGGTCATCCCAATGTTTGTACCATATACTAGGCTAAGTGCAAAGACTCAGAGCCAGATCATGGTGAAAAAGGGCCCTAGGCAGGGAAATGGATCAGTAACCCCCCCCCCCCGACAGCCATTCCAGTGCCCCATTACTTGGCTGTCTTTCCCCATGTACTATAAACACTGTTCACATGTGTCAGTGTACATACTATTTTCTTATTTACTTCTATAATAATTACAGATATCTGGATTTAATTTAAAACTTTTATTTCAAATTTCATAGCACAAAACACTGATAGCCATTTGCTAAATAAAACTATACAGTCCCACAATGAAAAAAGACATGAGCAACAGTAAACTTGACTGCCCTTGAAACACACATTCATTGAACCTGCATTGAAACCAAAATTCATAAAAAATGTATCTGGCCAGTGGTGGATTAAGCATACCTATGGTCTGTTTTCAAACCATGGGCGCACATCACACATTTATTATTTATTTATTTATTTATTTATTGACATTTGGTGACCTTGAAAGTCCGACTGGGTCACAGATCCCTTTTCAACAGTGGCCCAGGGTAAAAAGTTCCACAGTACAAAGTTTAAGTAATAAAAAGATTAAGCAGACCTAATCAAAATTATTAAATATTATACATTTTTGTCACATCGTCTGACATATAATCATTTACAATAAGATATTATCCAGTCACAACAACTGGGACATAAATGACAATTTGGAGAGATGGATAGATATAATTATGTTTAGAAAAAAAGGTAATGTTAGATCTTTAAGTGGATCAGGCTTAAGGTTAGTAATAATGTAGATATGGGTGATGAGTTGGTAGGGAGAGGGGGAAGGATAGAATGAAGGTTATAGATTAAGGCAGAAGAAAGGTGAGATAATAGTATGTGTATTAGTATGGTTTATACAGGTCAATAGTAAGGTCAAAGGAAGGTTAGGAGAAGAGGAGTTTGAGACAGAATAGAGGCTGAGAGTAATGCTTGCAAGCTTACAAGGTATTGGTTAAATAGAAGATTAGTCAGTATAGTTGTTTGACTGGGATAACAGGATGACTTCTGACAATGTACAGAAAAGAGTTAAGAAGAATGGAAGAAGGATGGAGATAATTATGGAAATTATAGTGCATGTGTTTGGGAGCAAGGACATATGTGGCTTTTGAGAAACTGTTATTTCAACATTAGTTTGAAAGCCTTGAGGGATTCAGTGCTACAAATTTTAGATGGAAAAGCATTTCATAATTTACTGATAACATGAGAGTAGGTACATTGGCTGGCTCCTTTTGTGGGTTTATATACTTGCAGGAGGATTTTGTTAGCAGAGTGAAGGTTTCTAGATGGATTGTAAGGTAACAAGATAGATTTTAAAGCAGAGCAGCTCTCTGGGTTGTATATTATTTTATGAGCCAGAGAGAGTTGTACTAGGCTCAGGTAGTAAGGAAAGTCTAACCAGTTGTGTTTATGTAGGGCATCACAATGGTGGGAACGATAAGATACCCCAGTGTCAAATTTGGAAATTGTATGATAGTATGATTGAAGCTGGTTCAGGAGTGTTATATGAAGATTAGTGAGAATAGGGGCTGCATAAAGAAAGGCAGGAAGTAGGAGGATATTAGCGAGGGTTATTCTAGTGGAAGCATCCATAAATTGTTTATGTCTATAAGGTTTACCTAGTTTGATATGTGTTTCTTTTTATTATATCAGATATGTACTGTTCATAGTTGAGCTTGTTGTCTATGGTTATTCCTAAGAGCTTTGCATGGTTGACAATTTTGATTTGTGTGTTATTTTCAGAGTATATTTTAAAGTCAAGTGAAAGAGGCTTTGCTGAGAACAGTAAAATCTTAGTTTTGTTTTGATTAAGTAGTAGTAGTTGTGAATTGTTTAGCCATGTTTCAACAGAGGTAAAGATATTTTGAGTAGTGGTTAACAGGTGAGTGGGGTTACCTGAGGTGGAGATAATGGTGGCTTCATCGGCATATTGGATAATGGTGCTTTGAGGTGAGGCAGTGTGAAGTTTGTTAATAAATATATTAAAAAGCAAAGGTCCCAGAATGGATCCCTGAAGAACTCCTGTGTTGTTTACTTGGTATTTGGAAAAGCTAATTTGCCATTTGACACGTTTGCCTTTCTATTAGATAATTAGAAAGACTTTTTAGAGCAGTAAGGGAGCAACCTAGAGCAGAACGTTGCAATAGTAATTTGGAGTGATGCACTGTATCAAAAGCTTTTGATAGGTCAAGTGATAGTACAGATGTATACTGACTTTCTCCAAAGCTTTGTAGATTGTGTTTTTAGGACCATCCATAAATGCATGTGTTTTTTTATTTACTTTCCTGATTATATTATAATATATATCTTATTTAATACAGCACCACTTGTTGGAATGTGTTTTGAATCTGAAGTTTTGAACATTTTTCCAGTAAGCAGTGAAACAAAATGTATGAACCAATAACAACAGTACTACCCATTCCAGAAATTTCCGACCATAAAAGCCAGCTGAGGCTGCTGTCATTATAATCCACCAATATCAGTCACTAAACACAATTTCTGCAAAGTAAACGTCATCTGAATAATTCTACATAAAAAAGAACTGTAACTAATGAAGAGGTTGCTACTGGCAAACAATTTTGCATTTCAGTGCTTCATCTGCAAATTCACTGCCTGCTGCCCTTGAAGGATAAATCCCAATCCCTCCAAGCTACACGCTCTAGGGGCCTAAACCTTGTCACCACAATAAACAGAACATGCTGGAGGGATAGATTCCTGTCCCAGAGACTTCCCATACTCTGGAACAAGCTACCCATCTATGTCAAGCAAAGTTCCTCATTAGCACTCTTCAAGAAAAATCTTGATGAGTGGATGAGAAATAGGAAATACACTCCGGGGATCACTTCCATGGCTCTGCTCAATAGTGACACAGGAAAATAACTTGCTTGGGTGGCATAAGCCAGGGAACCTTGTTGGCTAGGCTTACTTAGGCCCTTGGGCCAATAGCCTAGTACTTACCTATGAACCTATGAAAAGAGTTGACTTAAAACAGATAAAAAAATATCAGCATCATTTCATTCTCGGAAGCAAATTTTGGAGTATGCAAACAAAAATATTTATTTTCAGGGGGGAAAAGCAATAATATGCAGAAATGACTTAAATCAAATGAAAAGATAGGCAATAAAAGGCTACTGACAGTTTATTATAATTCAGACAGCTTTTTGGAGGCAAGTCTTTTAGTTGTATGTCTGAACACTGCATAATTGTTTGTAAGAGCAATGTAGTAAAAGTAGGTTTAGCATCTACGCATAAAGTAGGTTGTCTGCCTCCATTCTGGATGAAGCTCATTCTACCTTGAACAAGTTTTTTGGTTCAATGACCTGACCTTTTTTTTTTGTGTCATATTTAGTAGTATCGAGCACAAGAAGCTGGCTGCTGTACAGCAGTTTGAAAGAGAACATATACTGATCATATACCATCCTGTATTTAAACTATATCCAGTTTATGTGATTAAGGAAAGTATAGTTTAGGTACAGCGTTTAGAAAACAATACAGCACATGGCAGCGTACTTATGATATTGGGCATCTTCTCCCTTGAAAAGAGGCTGCTAGCCTAGTGGGATTAACCTGGTCAACAAATTATGGAGAGATAAATAAATACAGGATTATAAAATATACAAGGCAAATGAGTTCTAAGACCATTTATGTCTTGCCAATGCTCACCCTCATGTGGTACTTCCCTTTCTCAAGCAGGGCAAAGCAGATCATTCACATTCAGTTATCCAGGGTTAGTTTAAAGGTTGCTAGGGTGTTGCTTTATTTAACTCAGCTGGAGTATGCATTTGGTAGTAAAGTTCTCTGTCCAGTACATTTCTATCCATGTGGTGGTGGACATTTAAAACCCCAATTCTGGTATTAGTGGAGCTAATGGTCTGGAATGCAAGGCATATATTATTCTGCAAGAGAGTATGTAAGAAACCAAGTGAAGGGGTAACAGTCTTAAGACTTTCCTGGAAGTTCAGGGGCTTTAGACCAACATCTCAGCGAAAGAACATTACAGTCTATTTTTATTAGCCACTGGATCATGATATTATGGCCTAAATGGCAAAATCTTTTGAGAAATATAAAAAGAGAGTTGCCATATGTAAGTATTTGTCTTTGTTGGTAGAACTGTCACCTATCTATCTATCTATCTATCTATCTATCTATCTATCTATCTATCTATCTATATGTTTTATAGGTGCTGTTTGTGTACCATATCCAGTTCTAAAGTCATACAGAGGTTTTACCAGTTTACCAGGCATATTCTAGTAAAGAGTTTTACAAATGTATATGTACTACATTTTCTACTATCATTGCTAGTGGAATAAGCATGCTTGCAATGTAACATTTTTAACTTTTTGTATGTCTCTACTTTTAAATAAATGGATAACCTGGCATCTTTTTATATGTCTCATACAGGCCATTTTTTTAATACTTCTATTGACAAGCATGAGAACAATGTAATGTAATGTAATGAGCTACCTGACGCAAACATGCTTGTGAAAACTGATTTATGAATGCTGTGCCATGAGTTTTGATATTTCTGAGGATGTTGCATATAGCTGCTACACATTGTAGTCTGAGACTAAAACATTCCCTTATAACATCAGTAGAGTTGATTCCTTACATTAAATTATTCAGAAGGCTTGCTATTAATTTATTTGCAATGGCATACAAATATATTTAGACTCTTAGCTTTTGCTAAATGTGAATGTAGACAAAGAGGGTCTAGGATTTATCAGGGGAAATATTTTAACACATAGATGTCTATAGGCAATTCAGTGTCACCAGTCAACAAACATATTTTTGGAGATAGGGAGAAACCAGCGTACATGAAGAAAACCTACCCAGAAGAATATGCTAACTCCACAAAGTCAGTCACCAGAAGTCACGATTGAACTATGAACCCTGGAGCTGTGAGGCAGAGATTTCCCCAGAGAGTCATTACCATTACTTCTAGTTGTTATGTTGATAACAGCCATGTTTGGAGTGAAACTGGCTTTAAGAAATAAATGATGGTGCTATACAGAAGTAGTCAGTGACTGGTGTTTGTTTTCCCTGTCAGGTCTGATGCGCATTAACAGCTAATCAGACCAAGAAGCTTCATTAAACATTTAATACAGATCTGATAAGATGGAAATGTTTATACTTTTATTTACATCTACTCAGCTTTCCCTCTCTTTCCTTCTTTCAAATAGTTAAGGACACTGTTGCTAAGGCACTTACCCATCTCAGGTTTTGACACTATAACTCAAACTACTGTATGCTTGCCCCCCCCCCCAACTTCACTCTGTTCATACATTTTTGAGTTATAACCCATCTATACTTAAGTGGCAGGCTTTAGAATAGTAGCATAGAAATGCTGAAGAGTAAAATCCTACTGAATTCCCTATCACAGTGCATTAGTGAATGGGCAAAGTGTACACTGACCATGATGGAAGAATGAACGTTCTCCAGCAGGTGTTAATGTACAAGTAATGCCCACTAAAAACAAGTCTGCCACTTCACGGCAGCTCAGACAGTTAAGCAGCAAATGGCCACCATTTTTTAAGCTCAGTAAACAGCACTATATAGGAAGCATAAAATGAAATTAAAAACAAACTAAATAAAAGAAAAAAAAAGAAGAAAATTGCGTGTGTGTGTGTGTGTGTGTGTGTGTGTGTGTGTGTGTGTGTGTGTGTGTATGTTTGTGCGTACATCTGTACATACATGAGTGAGTGAGAGTGAGTGATATCTAGACGAGAATATTGATTGCAACAGGTAGTCCATTAGCATTGCTTCATTAAACATTAGTTATGAACTCTAAATGACAGGCATTTTTGACTGCCTTTAATCCTCAGTGAAAGCAAAACCATGGACAGTAAAGGGGATAGGGTGCAAAAAGTTGCAATTCCTTCATTCTGTCTGTGTTTTCATTTATTTGTTCACAAGCAGAAAAAGGAAGATAAATAAAGTGCATGTGTGTTTGTGTGTGTGTGTGTGTGTGTGTGTGTGTGTGTTTACATCATGCCTCTCAAATATCCAAATTTTTGCCTCATATTTTTAGTCTATTCCACATAAAATATGTGATTTTTTAGCAAATCATTGAGAAACAAATTATTTTACATTAAAATATATATATGTAAAATATGTATATAATATCATATTTAAATAATACAAAATAATTTTGCAGATAGCCTAGTCTCTAAATGCAATATTGCCCTGCAGGGTATATGGTATTATAGAAATAATGCCCTTCAATGGGTGTAGAGGGCCTCAGCCATTATTTACACAATAACACACATCCTGTTGGGCATTATTGCTTGCATACTGCTTACACAGAGCACATATACATATAACCTAGTGATCAGTTATTTAACTGCCTGCACACACACACACACACACACACACACACACACACACACACACACACACACACACACAGTGTATGCACTCATGCACAACACACGATGCACACACATTATATGACACAGAGACAGTCATAAACGTATTTAATTGAAGAGACAAACGGAATGATGAGTTCTGCTTTTAGTGACTCTTAATACTGAAATTTTGATGTACAAAAGACATAAGTAAATAAGCAAGTAATTGAATGCACAGATAAGCAAGCATTGGTAAGATCAAGCCCAGTTCTGCCAAATTATATTTAATTTAATCAGACCTAGCTGATCTCTCCTTCAGGCAGCACAGAACAGCTTTTTTAAGTAAGAGCTGTTTTTTTCATCTCTCTGCTTCAGTATTCTGAATGAAAGAAGCATTGTTTAATAAAGTCAGGGTGGGGGTGGAGTTACTGTACCCTTACACAGAGACGGAACGAGGGGGAATGCTGAGTAGCGGGATTCCTGGATGCTCTTGTAAATCAGACACAGCAGTCATTAGAGAATCCAGTCTAACCTATTGGACACAGTAAGTTCTATCTTTTTATATTAAAAATTTCATATTTCTTATTTGTTTCCTCCAAATGAGTATGTGGAGTCTGGAAAAAAAGTGACGAAAAGAAATCTTTACAACAGTTTGTTGGTCATGGAGAGAGAAGCTCAGAATCCTGTGTGAATGTGTCCTTGACAGTATTTGCTTTTTTCTGCTGATGCATATCTTTCACATTCACAGTTGCTCTCTTTCTGTTCACGTACACTATTCACTTTTTCAGTCAGTTTTTTGTGTTTTAAAAGTAGTATGTAGAATGTCATGCTAGAAAGGTGAAATCTTGTTTTTTTTTTGTGTGTAAAAATAAGTGTTGAACTGCAGATGTTTGACAATTATGTGGATTTTGAAAGAAAATGTGTTGTCACAAAGTGTAGAACTAAACAGTTATAGAAATTTAATATATGTAATTTTTTCAGCTTGCTGCAAAAACATCTGCATGACAAATGCTGTATGAAGGTACCTTGCACTGTTTAAAGCATAAGCCATAGCCTACTGACATCAGTAATAATGTTAAAGACAAACATTAAACAGATAAGTCTCTTAACGATCACATTTCAAAAGAAGATAGTCTGCTTCACAATGTTCTTTTGCAGTTTCTTGTGCTTTCTTGATCTTTTTAAGTTTTTGAACAAGTACTATAAAATCTGTTGACATTTGGAAAATGGGTGGTGGGGGAACTTTGGGATAGAAGACCTTTGTTCTTTCTTCTTTACAAAAGGGGAAATGGAGAATCTTTGTCCTTACCCAAGTGAAAAAGAACTACAGTGGCTCTTTATCTTTCAGCGTCTCAGAGGTGCATTTATATTAGACAGAACTGTAACTGTGAAGTGCTTTTCGACCTTTTGTCGTCTAGATGTGTGATAGAGGACGTAACATCCTCAGTCATGACACTTTGATTAGTAAAGAAATCAGACTGCATTAATATTTGTCAGTATCTCGTATATTTTATTATTTATTTATGCTTAAATATTGTGATGTTTGGGGTGGGTCATTGCTATGCAAATGTAGGACATGGCTTCTGAAACACATAAAAGGAGCAACATGTCTGAGTATGTAAAAAGTAACAGGCATAAGCTAGGGTAAATGCATTGGCTGGTCATAAAAGCAACCAGCTAGTAGTTTCTATCCTTTATGAAAGATCTAGGAAAAATGTATACAACAAAAAATATGCCTATTTCTGTAGCACAACACATGGAACCCTGACTTTAAACCAAGGGACCAGAGTTCAAATGCAGCCCTGGCAATGAAGGAGCCTGGTGGAGAGAGGCAGGAATGAAGGTGTGGGGCCTGCTTACCTCCTTCAGTGGTGATGGTTCGGGGTTGTATATATCTGACCACTTCTATCAATAGTGGAATCTGTGGTGGAGAGTGGTGGTCACCCTGAGCTAATATCTGCAAAGAGGTGGGGCCATTGATTACATACACTCCCCTGAGCATTGATTTGGTAGTTAGGGACTTATGGGAGCCTATATGGAAAACAAACTATTCTTCGATCACCATGTATCCACTATTGTAAGAAAGTCCTTTTTCATTGTGTAGCTTATTAGTAAGGGTATGGCATCTACGTCTAGGGATGTGATTATTCCACTGTATTCTTTTTAAGCATATCATCGAGTATAATACCCTCTGTGGTAGGTACTAGTCCAGACACTTAACACAGCTTGAAAGACCACAGTGTCTTCTCACCAAGATAATAGTAATAAACTCTAACAAACCTATAAATAACTAAAACAATAATAATAATAATAATAAATAAACCCTAACAAATCTATTATTATCATAACCACCTACCCCCCCCCCCCCCCGGCAGCAACCTACCCATAATTGTTAATCTTCTCGCCTGGGCATCAACTAATTTCAGCCAGGAAACCATTATCCTGGGTGATTTTAACCTGGATTGGCATTCCTGCAACACTACAGCCCCTTCAGTTTCCTAAATCTCTTCAATTTCATCCAAACCATATCCTGTCTGACTCTCCTAGATAAACAGTTTAAAAAGCAGTCCACACTAGACTGGATACTAACTAACAAACCCAATCTAGGTTATTTAGCAGGCTTCCTTCCAGACTCCCTCAGTGACCACTCACCTACCTTCCTGTACAGAAAACGAGCTCAGGCACAAACCAACACAATATATAAATTTATCAGGAACAAAAAAAAAACTTTTACCCCTTCACTTTCTACCATCTTCTTCAGCAAAGTAACTGGTCACCTCTTAGAAACCTCCCACTTGATCAGCCAGTCCTTTACTTTAACAATACCTTTCTTAAAATACTCAACAATCTAGCACCCACAAGAAAAATAAGAGCAAAAACTAGGCACATACCTTGGCTATCTAAAGATACCCTAGCACTGCTGAAGCAAAGGGACTGGGCATGGTCCACTTACCACACTACCAAATATAACATAGACCACATAGCATATCAGCAGCTACGTAACCAGACTAAGAGACAGATGAAAACAGACAAGCAAAACTATTTCCTTTCAGGTCAGCAAACCCACCAATTTAACCCCAGAAAATTTTGGCAAAACATTAACAATCTTCTCAGCTCAGGCTATACCCCTACCCCCCCCCCATCAACTCCAAAGTTTCAGACCCAATAGGTATACAATTGAATACCCACTTCATTAACTCAATCACATGCCTTCTTGGAAATCTGACTAATTAACCTCTCCACTGAACCCCTTCCCTCTTCTGACTCCCCCATCCCCTTCTCTTTCACCCCAATCCGAACAAACTACATAAAATCTCTCTTTTCCAAACTCAAACCCTGCTGTCTAGCAGCTGATAAATTAACTAATGAATTCCTTATAATTGCTGCCCCCTCAATCGCCTATGTCATATCAGTCCTAATCAACCGTTCTATCTCTGAACAATATGTACCCCATCTATGGAAAATATCCCACATCATTCCCCTACACAAAAGTGACCCCTCTAAGGATCTAACTAACTACCATCCCATAGCCATACTCTCCCCTCTAGCCAAAATCTTACAAACATGCATTCACTCCCAACTCCTTGCCCTCCTCCTTAATCACAAACTCCTCTCCCCCACACAACATGGCTTTAGGCCAAAACATAGTACCAGTACTGCCCTGCTATCTTTCACAAACACCATTCAAGATCTTATAAACAGAGGCCAAATGGTCTCCTCCATATTCCTTGACATGTCAAAAGCCTTTGACACATGGCCTCAACACAACAGCCCTGTCCTGGTTCCATAGTTATCTCTCTGTCAGCAAGCCACCAAATGGGAGAACACCCTGTCCCCCCTTCTACCCGTCACTGTTGGTGTACCCCAAGGATCCATATTTGGCCCCCTTCTCTTTACAATTTTTACTAACAACCTCAGCTCTTCAACCCAACTAGCCTCCATATTCCAATACATTGACGATTCTACATTAATCTTCACAGCCCCCCCCCCCAGGACCTACAAACAAAAATGCAAAAATCTTTCCAGGACATAGAAAACTACCTCACTAGCCATCAACTCATACTTAACCCCAACAAAACCAAGTTAATTTGTCTTTAATTACAATAAACCCAAAACATGTCTGACTCCACTTTCTATCCTTTCTACAAATGGAACATAAATAGATACCACCAGCCAAGCCAAACTTCTAGGTGTCACAACCGATGATAACCTAAGGTTTGACACCTTCATCTCCCTCACCATCAGAAATGTCCACTCCAAACTTGGCACCCTTTATGGAATTAAACCTTACTTTACAGACAACACCAGACTAGCCACTGCCTGCACACAACTACTTTCCCACCTTTCTCTACGTCTCCCTAGTATTTACAAACATTCATAAATCTGACCTAAATAATCTAGAATCATGCTACAACAAAATCGCCAAGTTTGCCACAGGCCACCCTTATAGAACCCAGCACTGCTCTGTACTCTCCCAACTTAAATGGTTAGAACTACCAAACCTTCTAACATTTAACCAACTGTCCATAGCCTGCAATATAATTCACAAACCTAACAACTGCCAAGCACTCATCAATCTAGTCCAACCCAACAGCAATCCTAGAGCTGTAAGATCCTCAAATGAACTATTTTTAAAGATTACCCAAGCCCACAACACACAGGACACTGCCCTTTTTTCCCATAAAACTGCCAAACTGTGGAACACTCTTCCTCAACCTATAGCTAAAAACCCCAGCATTCATGAGTTTAAAAACCTCCTTAAGTAACATCTAGCAAAACACTGGCTCTGCACCTGCCATACTCCTGGTTAATCTACCTACGACTCCCTTACATTACCCTAAACTAGCTCATTCTCACAGCTACAACTAGTAACTGCTGAAGGCTATCTTGAATCTACAGTCAGTTTCAGTTAGCAATGTATACACATATACTGCTTTGCCTTTAAATGTTATATAGACTGCATTTCTCTATCTTGCAATTACTGTATCGCACTGTTCTCACTATTAACTCATGCAGCCAGTTTTTATCACTAACTGTGTCATTTTTTGTTAAATTTGTTAATTTACTTGTTAATTATTTGTTAATTATTGTTGTATAACTACTTTCTTTACTGACTTGCTTTATACATTGTTGATAAATATGTGTTCAATTTGATTGTTTAATACTGTGTATTTGTATGTATGGAGCTTTTCTCCCTGGGCCTCAGCTGAAAATGGGCCTCATGCCTAGTTGGGCATTACCCAGTAAACAAACAAACAAAAACAAACAAACAAAATAGACAAATAAATAAATAATCAAGGGCCTAAATCATAGAAATTGCACTGATCATGTCAAAGCTTTGTTCCTCTTGTCAGTACCATACAGGCTACTGAGGGACAAACTGCCTAGTGTACAGAGCCTTAACAGACCCTATCCTCTCTGTGAGTACCTACTCAGCACAGATCCTCGTGGTGGCCAGCAGAGTAATCCAAGCTTCAGAGAGCTAAAAAAATGACTTTACCTGATTTAAGTATATTTTTTGTGGCTTTCCACTTCTATTTATCTAGCAACTGTATTTCACCTGCTTGCTGATACATTGTTATTGTTTATTCTGCATTTATTCTGTTATTGCACTTGTTTCTCAGTTTGTTACTTTTAAAATCTGTAACTGTTGCAAATTGTTTGTGTAGGCTGTGATAGCCGATTTATAGCATTTATAAGTGTTTACTGTATCTGTTTCTGCTTGTTTTCTGAAAAAAAAAAAACAAAAAATATCTCTTGTTTTCCTGCCTTACTGAGCTAGAATAGTCCAGTTTCAGAGCTTGCTGATCCCTGGACTTTGTTTGCAGTTCCTGTTACTGATTCTTTACCTAATTTGGAAGAGAGGAAGTTCCCTTGCTTACCAGTGGGAGTGGGAAGCATTGAGCTGCCTGTTGGTCCAGTTTTGTGAGGTTTCAGCCAGCAACTTGTAGTTTATTGGTCGTTTTGGGCCAGTTCCTAGCTTGTTTCAGCCCCCTGATATAAAACACGCTAAACGTGCGTTTGCACAGTTTAGCGCGGAGCTGCTACCGTTGCACACTAGGGCAGCGCCGGTTAAGCAGATTTAAACTATTAGGGCTACCTAAAGTCCACTCTTCAAATTTTCCCTTAAAACTACCTTCCTCGAACTATACTACTGATCTAATCAGCATATCCTATAACTAAAAAGATCATCTCTACCTGACTCCGAGTAGCCTATTCTGTATCTGTCAAACCTAGCACTTGCTCCTACAGTACTTATCACAGAGATACAGCACTCTTGTTATAGATAGTACCCCAAAAAGGCGAACCCCATTTCTCGGACACCCACATCCCCCGGAATCTCTTTTAAAGTTTTTTTGTCTATTCCTTCTAGCATGTCGAGGGATCAGTTGCTAGTATCCTCTCCTGCTCAGCTGGTGAACCTGGGAATATTGAGGCAATGTTACAATTGCCTCATGTACACAGACAACCCTCTCCTCCTCCCACAAAACACAAATACATGCGAGAGATGCAACTATACGGCCAAACTGGAGACTGAGCTCTCTCAACTTAGGACTGGCAAGACCAGACAGGAGGAGAAGGTTACCACACACACTATAGACCCAGTCTCACATAGTACCATCACAACCTCAAATCATACACATAAACACACAAAGACATACTCGGAGGCTCTGATCAGAAATCTACCAAAACAGCAGAGGCCACCAAAGCAGACACCCAAACAACCACCACCTCAGAACACAACACCTGCAACACATAGACCTCACAGTCAGAGTGTCAAACAGTCACAGCCCTTAAGGCCAAACACAATGCCAGACACACTAGTCATTGGTGACTCCATAGTCAGACACACTGACGTCCCGCTCACCAGACTGAGTAAGGAGAGAGTTACAGTAAGCTGCCTGTCGGGCGCTAGAATCCGCCACATAACGCAAGCACTCAGGTCTCTCAACAGCAGGTACAAATACGACTCAGTCATTGTTCACGCTGGTGTAAACAACCTGAGACGTACCTCCTTGGACTACATGAAAAGAGACATTGAGGAGCTCTCTGATTATGTAGCCCAGGCAGGTATGACCCTGACCTTGAGCAGTATCCTACCTTCACCAAGAATGATGCCACAATACAGAGATAAGATGATCAGCTTTAACAATTGGCTTAAACTCTGGTGTCATTCAAAGGGGATCCAGTGTCTGTCTGCCTGGGATGACATGCTGGACAAGCCACGCTGCCAAGGGACGGCTTGCACCTGTCACCCTGGGATTCCGGATATTGGCAAAGGCTCTTGCCACCCCCATAGTGCCTTTTAGGCAAGGCTCAAATTCTAAACCTACCACCCTAGAACACAAAAAGTAAAAACTAACGGTAATGCTGCTCAATGCCAGAAGTCTAAATCTCAAAATGCACGCACTCGAGGCCCTTCTCAGTATGGAGAACATCGATGTCTGTGCTGTGACAGAAACCTGGTTCAAGGCTCCTGAGAGCACCCCAGCACTAACAGGTTTTACCTCATATCATGCGTTCCGCCCCAAAATCCGGACAATACCAAGAAAGGAGCGGGGTATCCATATTCATCAAGGACACCCACACCTCAAGACTGGTGGCAACGCACAATGCATCGGAGACCATCCAGGTGCAATTAACCATAGGCAAGACTGCTCTGCAAATTGTAGCATGTTACAGGCCACCCTCACAAACTCAGGAACCTCACATGGCTTTCCTGAAAACACTGGAGGGGATAAATGTATCTCCAAACACCATCATACTAGGTGACTTCAATTACCCTAATATAGACTGGGAACACTACTCAAGCCCAAACACCCTAGCCCAAAAGTTCCTGGAATTCATAAACTCAAATGCCATGGAACAACTAGTCACCATCCCCACAAGAGGAGAAAACATACTTGATCTCATCATCACGAACATGGGAGCACAATGTTCAACACCAGAAGTATACCCCTCACTGGTGAGATCAGATCACAAACTACTCTTGCTGGAGGTCCTCATCCCACCCCCACCTGAAATAAAAAAGACCACAGTAAAAAGCTTCTCGAAAGCCGACTTCACACTTCTAAAGACTAGTGTGGTCTCCTTTAAGGCCCCGAGCGCGGAAAACAGTACTCAAGCCGCTGAATCACTTACAAATGCCTTCTACCAGCACCTGCAGGACTGCATGGATAAGGCAATCCCAAGCAAAACAAAGACTCTTTGTACCAAGGGCAAGCATCCAGTCTGGTGGACCCCAGCCATAAACAAACTCTACAACAAAAGGAGGAAGCTACTACAAGATAGAGCAAAATCCTTAAAAGGTAAGACACCTTTGATCACTATAAGTAAAAAACTAAGAGCTCTCATAAAATCATCCAAAGCAAATTTTGAGAGAAAAATAGCTAAAGACTCAAAAGACAATCATAAGGCCTTCTTTAGCTATGTTAGTAACCTGGGAGGAAACTCCCAGATATGCTCAGAACTAGTTCAAAATGATGTGAAGATTACTGATCCTACAGACATTGCCAACATACTGGCTGACAGGTTCAGTGCAAACTCCCCCCCCCCAAAAGGAGAGATATCTATACCAAATGGTTGCAGCCACCCAAACATCTCAAACGCCCAAGTGAGAACTGCTCTCTCCAAAGCAAAAAACACAGCATCCATGGGACCTGATGGTGTCCCAGGCTGTGTGCTCCACGAACTCAACGAGGAATTAAACCCACAGCTAGGACAGCTGTTTAATCATAGTCTCACCTCTGGATACGTACCCAGGCAGTGGCGCACTGCGACTGTGGTCCCACTTCACAAAGGCGGTGCCTCCACAGACCCTGGAAATTACCGGCCCATTAGCTTGACAAGCCTTATCTGCAAAGCTATGGAGGGGATCATAATGGACCTCATAAATAAAGACATAGGGAATTTGCAGACTTTGGATCCAACCCAGTTTGGCTTTGTCAAAGGCAGATCATGCCTTTTAAACTTGGTTGACTTTTTCGAAACAGTCACCAAAGCCATTGATGAGGGAAAGGCAGTCCATACAGCCTACCTCGATCTGGCGAAGGCCTTCGATACAATACCCCACTTGGGTATCATTGAAAAACTCATCAGCTTAAATGTTAACCCATACAGCACAAGATGGGTTGCAAACTGGCTGAGTGACAGAACCCACAGGGTCAGAGTTGCTGGTGCCATGTCAGACTCAAAGCCTGTCACAAGTGGTGTCCCACAGGGCTCAGTCCTGGGCCCACTCTTGTTTGGCATCTACTTTTTCCGAAGTACAAGCAAACACAGGAGGGTTATGGCTGACAAAGTTTGCAGATGACTGCAAACTGGGCGCCGTAGTCGAAAACACATCTGACACAGATATCCTTCAGAAGGGTCTCACAGAAACGGATGACTGGTGCCAGAGCCATGGCCTAAAGTTAAATGCCAAAAAATGCATAGTCATACCCTTCGGGAAAAACAAGGTTACCCCTAGCTACCATATAGGTGGTAATCCTCTGAGCACAGAAGAAGTTATCAGGGACCTGGGGACCCAGGTTGACAGTAGCCTGTCATTCGACACCCATGTAGCTAAAGTAGTTAGGAAGACCTTCTACATTGCCCACCTTATCATGAAGGGATTCACATCTAGATCAAGGGAGGTCATAGTCTCCCTATACTCATCACTCATCAGACCAATGATTGAGTACAATGCCCCATTCGAATGTATCTGACCCGACACTTGCAGCAGCTGGAGAGGCCACAAAAGTTCCTCACCAAAAGGATAAAGGGTCTCAAAAATCTGTCCTATGCTGCCCGACTGAAAGAACTCCAGCTCAATTCAGTCGCCACCGCTTGCTCAGAGGTGACCTTTGCCTGACATACAAGGCCATGTTAAACCCAGATTTGATGAATATGCTTCACCTCAAAAAATCTAGATCCGTCAGAGCCACAAGGGCGGGAGACTTAAACCTCGACACGGCTATTAATAGGACGTGCTGGAGGGATAGATTCATCACCCAAAGACTCCCTATGCTGTGGAACAAAATCCCGGTATATGTGAGGCAGAGCACCTCGCTGGCCTTGTTCAAGAGAAATCTTGACCAATGGATGGGAGATCGCAGATATACTCCAGGGATTACCTCAGTGTCACTGCTAGACAGAGGCACAGCAAAATAATGGGTATAGTTCCCCATACTAAAGGGGTGGCGTAAGCCACAAAACTATGGGCTAGGCTTATAAATGCCCTCGGGCAGATAGCCTAGTATGAACCTATGAACCTATGAACCTACTGTACATCCACAAGTCCAGTGGTGGAGTAAACACCCACTCATAAGATCATAATCTCTTCTGCAACATAAATAGAGCATGTTGGAGGGACAGATGTGTATCACTGAGAATACCGCTTGTTTGGAATCATCTTCCTGTGCACAAAAAGCAAAGAACTTCCTTTACTCTATTCAAACATAATCTAGACAAGTGGATGAGGTACCACAGACACCTTTAGCTTAGCACCATTGTCTCTTGTCGATAGGGGTAACATGAAACTGTTCTGCATGGCTCTGAGTATTCATCCTTAAATTCTAAGGGCTAGGCTTATAAAGATCCTTTAGTGATCAATAGCCTAGTACTTACCTATGAACTCAGAGGTAGGCATGTACATCACTAAGGTCCTTGTATGCCACCCCTTAGATGCTGTAGGCATGCACAAGGAAATTGATAGGTTTAGGAGAACAACCCTGCCGGTCCGCAGGTATAATGGTTTTCCTCCCAGTCTGCCTCCTCCATGAGTGATGAATGAATGATCACAAAGCTCCAGCCCGGAGAATATATGGATCATAAGGGTGTATGGTCTGACAGGTGGAGAAAACACACACACACACACACACACACACACACACACACACACACACACACACACACATATATATATATATATATATAAAGTTGCCATAAGCAGGCAAATGATTGGGCACAAATGAGCAGGTGTGTAAGGTATAGTTTAGAAGGATCCATGACTGGTCAATATGATTGTCAACAGATACATGGATTTGTGATCTGTATTCAGGTAGCTCATCTTTTGTTATGAAGTGAAATTGGGCTTGGGTGTTATTTAAATACAGAGTACTTGGGCAAGGCTTACAATGAAACATCTACATTATTTTAGAGATGAACATACTAGATGAGTTGTGTATTGTTTGGCTATGAACTAATTAAACCAAATGATATAATACCAGTCTATTACTAATATGGGTGGCACAGTGGCACAGCGGATAAAGTTGTCATCTTACAGCAAGAGGTTCCCAGGTTTGATCCTCGGCTGGGGGCCTTCAGTGTGGAGTTTGCATGTCATCTCTGTATTTGTGTGGGTTTTCTCCCACTGCTCCAATTTCCTCCCACATTCCAAAGAGATGCAGTAGGTGGATTGGACACTCTAAATTGACCACAGGTATGAGTGACTGTTTTGGAAGAATTACTGTGGCAGTGCTAGCCACCCAGCAGTGTAAACCTTGGCTCTAGATGATTGTCATTGTTGAAGTTACACCCCGAACCCATGTGCAAAAATGAGAAAATGGGTTGTGGATGGATGGATTACTAATAGACTTTATAACAGGTCCATGAAACAAAGTTTTTTAATAACTAATATCATCAAACTCTACTCATTGATAACACATTTTCAAACAAAACAACAGAAGTATGTATTTTTTGCTGGACGATGCTCCCATCAACCTCCACATGAGGGGCTGTACCCCCACCCCCTGCAAATGAATATATCTACCAAATCTGAGATAGCAGAAGAATGGTGCAAAATAGGAACTATTTTCCAATCTTGAACTGAAACACACACTGACTCACTCATCTCACACACAAACACACTCACCCACACACATTTTTCTCTCGAGATTTGTCACATACACATACATGCTTAGTGCTCTCACATTCACAAATAATTCACTTGTCTGATGTACACACACCACATACACCTTTATCATGGAGCTTTGTCACATACACTATATATACACATATATATATATATATATATATATATATATATATATATATATATATATATAAAGTTAGCAGTCCAAAAAATGGACACATAGAAATGGCATATTGGTTGGAATGAAGTAAACAATCTTTCATTCACACTAGCACAAGCATGTATACACATGCATCCGCAAACAGTGCCAGTGAAAGTCTCCCATAAAAAAATACACAGACTTTCATCAGCCAGTCTTACACTTACTGATACAAGCATTCCCTGATCTGGAAGTCTTACATACACAATCTTACACTCAGCAATCTTACTCACATACACTCACTTTTACTGAAATGGGAATTGATGAAGCAGTCTGAGGAAACCTGTTTCAACAAAAGTCTTCTTTTAATGTAATGAATATAACCCTACCAGTAGCGTATAAATAAAAAATAATTTACAGTCATACTTAGATAAGCTATTAATGCATATAACCCCATATGGATTACAGAAGGAGAAAATTGTTGGCACATTGTGGGTACTGAGATGAGCAATCATGGATAACAAGAAAGACGGAAACAATACTAATTTCATGAATTGTAGCCTGACTTAGTAATGGGGTCCATTTCTATCATGGTATTAGAAATACAAAATACTTGGAGAAATTATAAAGGGAGTAGCTTATGGTTCCATAAGTATTTGCACCACCTTGTTATAAAGAAAGCACTGTCAATCATGCAACTTCAGTCTTGCTCATATGGTTCTCTTGGGACTGATAACTGAATAAAATGGGGTTTACAAGACTTCACATTGTTAAGAATAATTGCACATCTTTCTTATGTGCCATAGATGTTTTCATACTCCCATTCATAATGTGTTTTTAAGTTTATGATTTTTTAAAAGTATCTCAAAAAGGCATCCTTCTATACATTTCAGAAATATAGGTATTTTGATTGACAGCATATGGTGTTTCTGGTACCACCAGCTATCTCAGCACTGTCTTTCTAGAGCCCACCATAACCCTCCTTTGTGCAATCCTCAGGACATATTTGCTTATGAAAATGGTGAGGTTTTACTAGTTGATTTTGTCCAAGATTTGATGTCCTTAGTGGGAGATGGATAGACAGATATAAACTCCATTTTACTGGTTTGGGCTACACTGTCTAATGTTCCTTTTGTAGGTGCAGATGAACTATGTCGTGGGAGAATGTTTTTTATTTTGATGTACAGTATAATTTTCGCACATACTGTAGTAATAATGTATAGTACCAGGGAAAACTACATACTGGGCTACATGTTCTGTACTAATACATAACACCATTAGGGTATGTGTTTCACATCTTACATGTACAGTTCCCCTGGAGTATATTTTCCATCACGAATGTGATTGTAGCAAGGGGAGCATGTTGTACTCCAATATGCAGTACCACTGGGGAGTGCGATGTGACAGTTCAAATGGTTTGCATGTCCTGTGCTGAGGTACAGTACCATCGGGGAGCATGCTCTGTTCTGATATACAGTGCCACAGGAGTACACCTACAGTGCTGATTTAGAGTGTCATAGTAGTAAACATGCAGTGCTGATACACAGTGCCATAGGGATACACAAAGTATATATGCAGGACTGATGTACACTGCCACAGGAGTACACATGCAGTGCTGATATTGCAGACATACACATGCAGTACTGATATGCAGTGTCACAGACATACGCATGCAGTACTGATATACAGTGCCACAGACATACACATGCAGTACTGATATGCAGTGTCACAGACATACACATGCGGTACTGATATGTAGTGTCACAGACATACACGTGCGGTACTGATATGCAGTGTCACAGACATACACGTGCGGTACTGATATGCAGTGTTACAGACATACACATGCGGTACTGATATGCAGTGTCACAGACATACACGTGTGGTACTGATATGCAGTGTCACAGACATACACATGTGGTACTGATATGCAGTGTCACAGACATACACATGCGGTACTGATATGCAGTGTCACAGACATACACATGCAGTACTGATATGCAGTGTCACAGACATACACATGCGGTACTGATATGCAGTGTTACAGACATACACATGCGGTACTGATATGCAGTGTTACAGACATACACGTGCGGTACTGATATGCAGTGTCACAGACATACACATGCGGTACTGATATGCAGTGTTACAGACATACACGTGTGGTACTGATATGCAGTGTCACAGACATACACATGCGGTACTGATATGCAGTGTCACAGACATACACATGCGGTACTGATACGCAGTGTCACAGACATACACATGCAGTACTGAGATACTAAAAAAACTCTAAAACATCACCAAAAAGCACTAAGAAGAGCCACTGCAAAACCTTTAGCTTAGTTGATTTTAATAATATTTTTTGACAACAATAAGACTTCTTCAGAAAATACTTTGATTTAAAAATCCAGCACTAGTATACTAACAGCAAATACAAGTAAGCCAATCAACATAAATGTTCAATTACATAATTAATACTTGTTTACTTAAAATGATGTTAACGCCTTATGAGTCACCTAACCTATGATTGCTATGAAGACATTTAATATTAATGGTATCATTCTAGTCAGGAGGAAGATCCACACCCAGCTTGATTTGCCATTCTATTTTCTTTGCTTAGTTTTTAAAGTTGCTGCCTCTTCTATCTTTGAGTACCTGAATCTAAAACTGCAAATAAATATTTTTTATAACTGCAACACATAAGAGAATATCTAAACAAGTTATTACTATGATCTTCATTTTTATGGCATAAATGCATTTTTTTATTCTCTTTCCTAAGCTTCTAGTGGTCATGCTGACATAGAAGCTGTAACACCCAGAACAAATCCCAATGTAAAGTACTCCTTGAGATCAATTGCACCTTCCTGGAACTTTAATAGGGTGCCTCATAAGTAAACCTGCAAGCAGTACAGCTACTGTATTTGTAAGTACCCTAACATTTCTGTGTAGCTGGAGGAACAATCGTATTATTGATGTTTTCTAATAGTTACTTAATACTGACGTTTTTCTTATATACAAAAGATGGAGATTCCCCCCAAAATTTTGAAAAGCTCATTGTCCCCAACTATAATTTTCCAGTTGTTATTCATAATTTTCTTGATGTTATAACTGTCTACGTACATGTCAATACAACATCAAGAACCTATAATATCAAATAAAACTACATGCCTAGTTTGCTCTCCATTCATTTTCTTTTTGAAACATTTGGTAGGAATGGATCCAAAAAGGTCTTCCCTTTTGGAACGTACTTCTTGAGCAGGTTTTTCAAGAAATTCACTCTGATTACCCCTAGACTTAAATAAAGAAATAATAAATTTTACTTCTTGTTGGAAATCCTGTTTGTTGCTAATCATACAGGAAGCTCTAATAAATTGCCCGCTGGGTACAATATGTTTTTCCTTAATAAAACTGGAGTGATTGCTCTGAAAATGGAGGTAACTATTGGAAAAGGTGTTTCTTGATGAATTTCACTATCAAAGGTGTTTAACTCTAAGTTCCAATTGAGTTGGACATCTAAAAAAAAATATTATGTCTGTCCTCCCCTAATGTAAACCGAAAAGACGTGGAGCTAAGATTTAAATTTTCACAAAAAACATACTATTAGTGTCTTTCTCTAAGATGGAAATCAAATCATCAACAAACCTCTTAAAGGAAATGACATTCTTATATCCTACAATGTTAGGTAAAAATCTCCATTTCCCACCAACCTAATACCAGGCTTGCATAAACAGGGGCAACAGTAGCCCCCATAGAAATGCCCTTCTTTTGCTGGTAATATTTATAGTTAAAAAGAAAAAAAATTGTTTTCCCAGCATCTGTTAGCAAACAACATATTGATTGTAGCATGAACCGGTTAACTATAAATATATCTGCAGGAAAAGGCAGTGGCCTACGTCATTTATTCATATTGTGATACCCTTCCAGAAATGTATAACTTAATATAGGCAAAAAGAAGATTTCACTTTCTTTTACATTATAAGAATCATTTGGAGATATGTTTGTATGTGGCTATAAGGCAGGGCAAATTACAGTAAATACAGAATTGCCAAAGATTACTGCTAAATTATCTCACTTTGGACATTTTAAAATGTGGTAAACTATATTCAAAGTAGAAATGATAGGACATCTACATGCATGTCAAAAAGGCACAGTGCTGAAGCACATTTCAGTTTTGTTCACTGCATTACCATTTCTAGAGTACAGTTTGATACCTGTTGAATTTTTCTAGTGAAAAACTTCATGGATACTTTCACAGGAGAGATGTGTATGACCAGTATACTTATGACTAACTATGATTTATTATACTTCTTCACTAATAATCAGCAAAAACTGTGAGATCTTGTCTAAGGAGAAACAGACCAGGAGCAAATATCCATGCTTGCTTTAAATTCTGGGAATTTCAAGATGGAGGTGCCTTCATGTCAATAAATCTAAGTACATAGTTCCAGCAAACACATAACAAATCCTTGTGTATGCTTGTACTATGATGGTTCTAGAGATACTCTTGCAACATTAGGTACATGATGAAGCACAGGCAATGATTTAATTGTGTATTGCTGGTGGAGAAATTATCCATGAAGACAGATGCAGAGTAAACTTGATCCTTACTATTAAAGTAAAAAAAAAGATAGTTTGTGATTAAAGCAATTTCAAGGCTGCGTTTGACTAATACTGTCTACCTGAGAACTTTAGTGTCTAGCAGACACGTTGGTTCTAGATGTGGTGCATATTATTATGAGCCATTTGATACAAGCAACATAATGTTTCTCCACAGAGATGAAACTGTAGTCATTGTTGCAGTACGCTGCCTTCCTTCATATATTGACAATGGAATAATACAATTTTGATCTTCCCAGAATTATTTTGCCTGTGTATTTGCAAGACAAAAGTTTATGATGGGTTCACTGCTGTGATTTGATTTTGCTATCTGTAATGACTTCTCATATGGTTTGTCTTTAAGCTGCTTCAAAATTATGTATCACAAACAGAAGTTACTATGTTTATAGTAATTGAAATCAGTTGTCAACCTGCAGCCTTACAAATTGAAGATGAAGTCCTAAATAATCAAAGACAAATAGCCCATAACAGGGCTGTTTTAATTATTTGTGCCATTAGTACAGAAAGCTTACACACTGACAGTAATTGTGTTAACATGTATTTCTACTGATGTCTGTGTTTATTTCATATTATTAACTTGCATTTGCATTATAAAATGACATATTTTTAGGAGGGAAGGAATAGAGTCTACTGGCACAAAATTAGAACTGGGCCTATATAAAATAAAAGAAGTGCAGCCTTCACTGTTCTGCACAGCTCAACAACAAATAGCAGTGAACAATTAATGCCAAATGCTGAAAGTCCTGAAGTATCATTAGCTGTAAGAGTACTTGAGCCTCCCAGGATCCCATGCACCTGGACTTCCATATAAGCTGCTGCTATTTCTTCAACCATGAATTCTGACTCCATGTGTTTTCTTCCAAGTGATAAAAATAAATGTTGCCTATTATAGTCAGTAGGTAATATGCTATGCAAAGTTAAAAATGTAACTTAGTGCAAAATACTTGGCAACTTTCCTACATTTTCAGACTATTTAAGACCGTATTTTTGGTACTGGAATTGCAAGGAGGCCTCTATTCCTAAGTACTAAAAGGCTCAACTGCATCTGTAATAGTATAAGAAGCTTTATTATCTTAATCTAAGTGATGTAACAGATATATGAGTCCAAGATAAATGACACCTTGTGACAGAACTATTTTCTGCAATACGCATGACATTAAACTAATCTGTCATCTGTGGAATAAAATATTGTACAGTTAGATGCCTGCACTGCATGTGTCACTTGTTTGGATAAAGCATATATAGGAAAATGAATGAAAAGAGAAATACATTGCATGTACTAATTGTCAGTGTACTGGAAATGGAAGCTTAAAGCAGTGCTACATCAAACAGTAAGATGGTTTTCCTGATATTCCTGAACAACAAAGGAAAACACTGTACCACCAGAACCAATAAAGCCAAGCAGGCAGGTCAACCAATAAACAATTTCAAGTAAATCCCAATAAATTTCAAGGAGGATGACCACTGTAATTGAATGTTGCTTTAATCCAAAATTAACGATACAACAGTACAACGAACACCCACTGGAAAGCCACAGCAACAAAGATTGTAGGTTAAGCGCTTTCTCCTATCAATATCCAGGCTTGATATTGATACCAGGATAAAGCGCTTAACCTACAATTTTTGTTGCTGTGGCTTTCCAGTGGGTGTTCGTTGTACTGTTGTATCGTTAATTTTGGATTAAAGCAACATTCAGTTACAGTGGTCATCCTCCTTGAAATTTATTGGGATTTACTTGAAATTGTTTATTGGTTGCCCTGCCTGCTTGGCTTTATTGGTTCCTGATATCTCTACTTTGAATGCAGTAATCAAAAGCTGTAAATCTGCCATGCTAATTGTTGCTGAAATGTGAGCTATGGCTTACATTTCAAAGTAGTTACTGCTTCTGGTATCTTTGCAGAAACTCATTTTGATCTTCTATCATATCAGTGTAAGTTTCATTGTGCTTAATGTAGGGGAAATCATATGTAAAACAAGGATGTTACTTAAAGGTAATCTTAGTTTAATTTCACACTTTTGTTGAAGAGCATAATTAGAGCATAACTTGTTAAGAGAGAGATGTTAACTACTCTGCTCTTGAGCTGACAGTGTGAGATATGAGAACGGTTTGATGCAGCAACATGACATTTAACCTACCCATATTAAAATATGATGTAATATAAAACAGGTATGTTTCTGTGAAAATAGCACTGGTAAAGATTTCTCCTTGAGTCTGGCATCTGCAAGCTTGTATAAATATTTCAGTTCACACTCTACCATTCAGACAATGATTGTCCTGTGAGATTAAGTGTTACACTGTGTACATGGTTCTTGTGTTAAATCTTTGTTGCAGATTAGATCTTGCTGGTAAACTATTGTATTTGGCACTTTGGGCTAATGGTCATTTTCTACACTTTATCAATTAAAGATAGGTATCTCCCTGGTTTAAAGGAGTGTAGAAATACTGATTTAAGCATTAAGGCCTTTGAACAATGGATATTTACTCTGTGTTCATGGTAGTAGTATATGAGTTGCAGTACTAAGCATTAGCCAGACCTGATTACATGGTTAACAGCATTGTGTACAATTCTAGGTTTTAGTACAGCCAAGTGCAAATGTGGTGGTTTATACTCTACAAGTTAGTTTTTTTTTAGAAATTATTCATTTAAACCTATTTAAAGTGTGTGGGTAGGATATTCTGGTCCATTGATCCATCTGTTGCTTATTTGCCAGACCTGCTTGATGTCTCCACTACCTTTACCCATTATGGCTGAAAAGTGGTCATCCTTGAATTAGGCAAGAATCATATAATCCATTTGTTCCTGCTCAAGATGTCTAATTGGCCCATTTTTTTCACCCTATGGTAGGTAACAGGTGATAGGGAGTGGGACAAAGTTCATGTCCGATGGAGTAGCCTGCCTTCTTCCTTGGAACTGCCTTCAACTTGTAGCAACTCTTTTGAGCTTCATTTAAGTGCTGCCTTGCTGTAGGAATTGTGCTTCTTCTCACTGACTTTCCCACTCCAGTTTGAAGCCAACATCCTGGCTGTTTGAATTCCCTGTTTATTCACTCTAAGGAAAACAGTGTGCCACAATCTCTCTGTGCTGCTCTGAAGCAGGATTTTACAGCATAGTCTCATTAGTACAACATCACCATCATCAAGATGGAATAACTCCTGATGGCCACACCATATAACCTCAGCAAGCAATCTGATGCCTGTTCATCACACTAGACATAGAAATCTAATAACATTGCATCTATATAAAGATATATAAAGAATAATGCTTCTGTCAGCAATTCTCTGAAAACAGTTTCTCTAAAGCTACTGAAACCAAAGCATTCTATTTTTAGAAAGTGCAGTTTTGTAAAATCTTACCATAACAGTAGATGTCCTCTTCACTATTCCAGTATTGAGTATAGAAGGGATGTTCCAACCTGGACAGCCTGACTCTCAGCCAGTTTAAAAAAGCCTAAAAAAATCCTCTCACAGAACTTAGGACATAAAAGGGATGTGCAGACACAAATACTTAGAACTGAATTGCCCCAGAAGAGAACAGTTGCCACAGGACAAAGCAGTCCATGCACATACAGAAGGAAAAAATGCAGAATAAACAAGAGGGGTGAGATGACCCTCCACTGGACTACTAATCAAGGAGCCTCAGTCCTCACTGCTGGCAACAATGGGGGATGCTCACCAAGAAGATGACAACTACACACACACTATTTCCAGATGCAGCTCTCTGCATCAAGTGCAATTTCCCTTAAGAGCACAAAAAGACCACAGGCAGTCTGGGGCTGGTTTCTCCCTCTTTTTCTAGATACCCAATAAGATTCCCCAGTGGCACAGCTATAGAGTTGAGATCTCAGCTGAGTGACCAAGCCAAGACCTCCCAGCACCCACTCTGTCCAACCAGTGCTTCGTGTCCCTGCCCAAGTAGCTGACACACACACACTTTTTGAGATTTGATTTACACACACACGCACACACACACACACACACACACACACACACACACACACACACACACACACACACACACACACACACACACACCTACCTGGGAAAGGCTGACACAGGTTTACTAGCTATGCCCACTTCTGCCCAGACTATAAGGTAGTTCTCACTGTCACCAGCCTATCTTTATTAGCTACTTTAGGGCTCTTAACAAAGAGTGTCAAATTTTATTGTGTAATATTAATACTAAGACAAATAGTAGTTTGACAAAGAGCAAGGCTATTAGGAGTGGCCCACACAGCGTCACCAAATAAATATGCAAGTACTCTCAAAATATCTCTACACAGATCAGCCATAATGAAAGGAGTAAATATATTTAATAATAAATAATAAAATAAGACAATACTGAATATATTTTCACAGTGACATAAGAGTTCAAAACCACTGGAAATATTTAAAATAACATTGCAGTGCAGGCTCACACAAATAAAGAAAAACATCTAAACTAAGCTTTACTATACTCCTGACTGAATCTAAGAGACTTATACTATTCCATAAAAACTTACTATTAGAGCAAGGCAGGCCTTAACCTGGTATGTGATATTAATAGAACCTAATGGAGGGACGGATTTGTCACCCAGAGGTTGCCACACCTGTGGAACACTGTTCCAAATCATGTCAAGCAGAGCACCTCTTTGGCCCTCTTCAAGTGCAATCTGGATGCTTGGATGGGTAACCGTAAATTCACCCCAGGAGTTCCACCTATCTTTCTTGGATGGGGCAATAGGTGCTGATAGTGGAAACAAGAGAACTTGGCTAGGCTTGTAAGGGCCATTAACCTAGTAACTTCCTATGATCCTATGTGGTGAATGTTTTTTTCTTGTTGTTGTTGTCAAGTCCAAGACAGAATGTAGAATGCAATGTCTCACTAAGAGACTTCTTAAAATAATACCTCAAATATTACTGCTAGGATAGTTTGCAGGATGACATCACTTCTTGTCATCTGACTTCTAGCTCCTAGGTCAAAACCCCCATTGTTAGAAGCTGGCAGCATTTAGCATCTACCTGTAAAAATATACAGACAAGGGCTTTTCCTCAGATCTTTAGAAGATGCTGGAAGTCATAAAACAATTGCATTCCTTCATGCTTCAAAAGTAGCAATTGGTTCACTCCAGGGACAATACAGAAAGCTTCCTAGTACCGACATTGTGGCTCTAGCTGCATTGAAAACTTGAGAGATAGCCCCTTTATTGCATCTTATAAAGTAATTTCATTTCAGCTATTTTGCTAAAGTTTGCTTGACTGAAGTTAACCCTCCAGTTTCCTCTGTTGACATATACATTTAACCAGTTGCAATAGTGCATGTAGGGCACACTGTGGATACATTCTAAGCACAAGCATTTTGCAGAATACCTTATTAACAAAAAGATCTGTACAGAGCAGTTTGATATACACATGACATACAGTTCTAATACATTTGTAAACATGCATATTATCATTTTGATATTCACCAATGACATGTAATTACTTAGAACATTCCAGCTAGCTGTGCTGGCAGTATCTCAAAGGGGTTGGAGGGAGGGTGGAAATACTGCAGCAGTGAAGAGAAGAACATCTAGTGTTATGGTAAAATTTTACATAACTGTATTATGTCCTTCTAGATCACTGTTGTAGTATTCGTTATACCAGGGACAGGAAAAAAGCTCAAGAAACAGAATGGGAGGTGGACGGCTGAGAAGATCACTCAACAAACCCACATAAAACGGTTTCAGCAAAACCTGATTTGGCTCTATAAATCATATCCAACTTATAGTGCTTAGTAAAGATATACACTGAGGACCAAATAGTAGCTTCAAGGATGGAACTGGTGTCCCACCTCATGAAGAAGGCACCAGAAGAGGCAACAGCCTTAGTCGAACAGAAGTAGAGAGAGAGATTTGCCATGAAAAGAATAAAAAAAGGAAATGGCCTTAGATATCCAGAAGGAGGTGGTTTGCTTAGAAACAGCCAAAGACCTGGGATGAAAGCTGATCAGACTTATGAATAGTCCTAGTTTTATCCAAATAGTACCTGAGCTGTCTGTGCAAGTCCAAGGATTGCAGCACCCACTCATTAGCAGACTGATTAGAAGGAGAAAAAAGAAGGGAGTTGGACAGACTAATTCAAGGACAACTCATTTACTACCTTGAGCATAAATGAAGGATTAATACAAAGGGACACCCTATCCTATGAAAAAACAAAAAAGAAAGAATGGCCATAAGGGACTGGAGCTCAGAAACCCTCCAAGCAGAAGTACGAGACAGCAACAAAACAGTCTTCCAGGTACAATATTACAAAGAAGCAGAATCTGCAGGTTTAAAAGATGCCTGAGTCAATCTTCCCAAAACAAAACATATGTCCCAAGAAGGGGGAATAGGTTTTCTTGGAGGTGTAATATGCAGGACACATTTAAGAAATTGTTTGACCTCAAAAAGAGAAGTCAAAGGAGGATTAAAGGGAAGACAAGCAGAAATGGCTGACAAATGGACCATCACAGAAGAATAGTTCAAGCAACCCACAGAAATAAGACAGGATCAGAGTGACCTCCACGGAAAAAGGGTCCTGGTTATGAGAATGGCACCAGACTTAAAATATTTTCCATTTGGACAGATATTGTTTTCCGGGTGAGTGTTTCCTTGTCTCCTTTAAAACTCTGAGTACATCCTCAGAAAAGAGTTGCCTGAAAGGGATCAAAATCCTATCACCTACTATGTCAGTTGCAGAGTGGACAAATGGGGATGGATAAGAGATCCTTTGTCCTGTGTGAAGAGATCCAGGTGGTGAGGTACAGTAACTTGTGATGATTGCCACTGGCCAGATGCACCAGTAGTGTCTCAACCAAAAGGGAGTCACCAGCAAGGTTTCTGGGGAGTCCAACTGAATCTTCTGTAGGACTCTTGGAAGTAGAGGAAGAGGAGAGAAAGCATAAAGAAACTGCCCTTTTCAAGGAAAGGAAAGGCCATCCATCTTCCACGCAAGATGGCATGACACTCAGAAACAGAAGAGATAAAACTGCCTGTTCAGAGGGGAGGCAAAAAGATCTACCCGAGGAAAACCCCACTGATGAGCAATGTCCAGAAACACATTTCTGTGAAACATCTATTAGTGAGCCTGTGTTTTGGACCTGCTCAGAGAGTTTGCCACAAGATTATGCTCTGAAGGAATGTATACTGCCTGAAGAGTTAACTGATAACTTAGTGCCACTTTCCAATCCTGAAGTGTCATCCTGCAGCGGAAGTAAGATTTCATGCCCCCCTGCTTGTTGACATACCACATCAATGTAGTGTTGTCTGTGTACACATTGAAGTGGTCTGGAGAGAACTTGGAGGAAAAAGCCTGAAGGGCCAGAAAAAGAGCTCTCATCTCTTTGTTGTTGATATGGTCTGACTTCTGATGGGAAGGCCAAAGACCCTGAACCTTCAGGTGACCAAGAAATGCCCCCCACCCCATGTCTGAGGAATTGGTGAACAGTTCTTGAGAAGAGACTGGAGGCTGAAAGGGCCAGCCTGGGTTGAGAGTGAACTGTCAAATCCACCACTTGAATTCCTTCTTGAGGCAGGGAAGGAGAGGTGCACTGAAATCCAGAGGGTGATGGTGCTGCAGCCAAACCAACCTGAGGTACCATTGAAGCTTCCGCATATACAGTCTGGCAAGAGGAAACATTGGAATAGAAGAGACTATGAATCCTAGAGCCTGAAGAAACTCCCTGGCTGACATGGTAGTCAGAGGAAGAAGAGAATGAAAGAAGGCTGTCAATGACAATATCGTTGGAGGCACAAGAGAGGCCAAAAATGGCAGCATCTGAATCCTGCATCCCAGATACACATGATCCAGAGAGGAGTCAGGATGGACTTCTGGAAGTTGATAGTAAACCCCAGACTTTGAAGAAGAGAGATGGTGAACTGCAGATCTTGCAACAATCAACTGGGAGAAAGCACCTGAAGCAACAGGTTGTCTATATAAGGAAAAATCTGAATGCCTTGGATCCTGCAGAAGGAATCACAGGAGCTAGGCATTTTGTGAACACCCTTGGGGCAGTAGACAGGCCAAAAGGGCAAAGCAGAAAACTGTAAATGACGGAAAACACAGAAAAATGTAAAAACTTCCTAAAGAGAGTGTATGAAGATAAGCACCTTTCAGCTCCAAAGACATCAGAAAAGCCTGGGCTAATAAAAGAGGAAACAGAGTTTGAAGAGTAAGCATCCAAAAAGAAGGGATTTCAAGAAAGGTGTTGATCCAGGAGAGATCCAAAAATAGGTCTCCAAGTGCCCTTCTTTCGAGAAACCAGGAACATCCTGGAATAAAAACCCATTCCCACTTGGAAAGCAGGAACAGGCTAAATGGTCCCTTGGTTCAAAAGGGACCCTAGACCCTCTTGGAAATAATGAAGTTGCTCTAGAGAGTCTGAGGAATCCCTGAAAAAGGAGGGAGAGATTTCCATACCATGAAATAACCTTGAATACTGGAACACAACACGAACAGCAAAAATTGTTTGACAAGTTTTTTAATTCTGGTACCTCGGCCTTCGCCTTCTCCTGGAATACATATTTAAAATCAAACAACGCCCCTTCTATAACACATCCAATTAAGTGATTAAATCACCCTATTAAATAATTGATCAACTGGCATCAACCATAAATTTTCATTTTGAAGTTTCAAACTTCATTATTATAATGATTTCTGACTTCACTAATATGATTTCATGCTCCATTACATGCAAGTGTAGTAAATCATGAATTTACAAACTTTTACTGACATTTATATAATACCTGAATCAAATGATCCATTATATATAAATACTTTACATACATTATATGCACTCCATCTCATGTAAATTCTTTAAAATAATATAATGCTCACAACTGTGTGCCTGTTATGAACAAACATTATAAAAAAACACTGAACTAATGTGCATGAATTCCACTGTAAGAAATATATAATTTTAAATTTCCATGTTCATGCCATTTGGAAAAAGGGTTTTAAAATTGAGAATAAACCTGGATTCCATTTCCAATAACTTATCATGAAAAACCACCTCATTACCAAAATTTCTAGGTTTCCCCAAAACACAAAAAATAAGGTGAAGGCGAAGGCCGAGGTACCAGAATTAAAAAACTTGTCAAACAATTTTTGCTGTTCGTGTTGTGTTCCAGTATTCAAGCATACCATGAAGTAACCCTGATGGATGATAGAAAGAACCAAAGAGTCTGAAGTGATGAGACACCAATTTGGAAGAGAAAGGGAGAGCTGAAGGGACAAAGGAACCTGGTCTAAAGGAAGGCGGGGTGAATTGTCAAAGATACAGGCTTATCAAATAAAGAAGGCTTCTGGTCCACAGAAAACTGATAAGCATTAGCAGAGGGGCTCACTTCCAACTATTCCTGCCCTTAGAGGCCTGGCAGGGTTGCCTGTGAGCAAATACAGACCTAGAAGAATAATTCCTCTGGAACTTTTAGAGATAGGAGAGACAAAAATATGTTTAAGGTCTTGCAATGATCTACCTTTCTCTTGAAGAGACTTAAATATGTCAGCAGCAGCAGTCCTAAAAAGATGTGTATTATCCAAAGGAGCATCTAATAACTTGGTCTTAAAGTCCTCAGAAATAGACTGGAGATGAATCCAAGAATAATGGCTCTTGATGGACTCAAAGGCCACAGCTCTAGAAGAGGCATCAGCAGCATCATAGCTGCACCTAATAGATTTGGGAGCCACTTGAGAAAAAGAACCTAAAAAAAGATAAGGCAGAGGATTTGCCATCAGAATTAAGTAGGGCAGAGATAACCTCAAAAGCCTGAGCAATCAAGGCCAAAGCACACCTGGTCATATGGGCCTGGTAATTAATAGCCCTAAAGGCCAAAGCAGAAGCAGTGTAAACTTTCTTGCCAATCCTCCCTATTGCCCTACTAATCTTATCACAAAGCAAAAGTTTGGAAGAGGGCAAAAGTTTAGAAGGCTTGTCAGAAGAGACTGACACCACGTCAGGATCAGCAGAAGGACATTTAAATAAAAATTGACAGTCCTCAGGAATCTTGTAGAACATATCAGGTTTCTTAGGAGCAGGAGAATGAGAATCAGGAGACTTGGAAGCAACAATGAAAGTATCTAACAAGGTAGCAATACGGGAGGAACTGTTGATGGTTTAGGAGTATTCACATTAAGCAACTCATAATATCTTCTCTGAATATCAGGCACTTGAGAAGAATCCCACTTAAAGAATTCCATCCTCCTAACAATTGTGCCTCCAAAGGACAATTCCCTGAAAGGAGACTCAGGGCTAACAGACTCTTCTTCATCAGAACCATAACAGAAAGATGAAGGCATGTGTGAAGAATAACACAAAGACCCCTCACCATACAGTGAATCCTCATCCGAGGAATCTGGTTCACTAAACCATTTAGAAGGGGTAGAGGTCTAAGGAAGAGCAGCTACTGAAACCCCTTGAGGAGGCTTTAGGGCCAAATAGGCAGAAAAGAAGCCCTGAGTAAACTCTTGCCATTCCCTTTGAGGATCCATAGGACAGACTGAAACATGCTTCAGTGTTTGTCTTTTCTTAGAAGGGAATTCAGCCCTAACAAATACTGGAGGTTCTGACCCTTGGTGAGATTCGAGAAGAGAACCCAGAACTTCCTCCCTGACCAATATCTGTGAAATCCCTCTAGGACCCTCCAAGATAATCAACTGAGGTTCCCACTCACCGTCTGGAGAAGACACTTGTAAAACCTCAGAGGATGTGGAAAATGACAGATCCATGACGGTCTCTGGTGAGGCCATGGCAGAGGAATCCAGTGTAAACACAGAATGACCTACAGAGCTATTACCTGCTTCTAGAGGGACATCCACTGGAGGCTGAACAGCTAAAGAATCAGGTCAAGACTTCTTTGCCTTCTTCTTACCTAATGTGAGTATCTCAGGGTTAAAGGATTCTGCCATGGTACCCTGGGCTAACTGTCTAAGCCATTGGTTTTCAAGATAAATGGCTAGGGAAGACAAATGGCTTCTGAGTGCCTTAGGTACAAATGTCTTACAGATACTACAAGTGGTATGGTCATGGGAAGCACCCAAACAAAAAAGACACTGTTTGTGATGATCCTTATGGAGAATCTGCCTGCCACACTGACATTTTCCCTTCTTGGATGACAAAGACCAAGAAAGTAAAAAAAAAAAATAAATAACTCCAATGGGGCACTTATCTGGTGTTGCTAAATACTCAGTACAGCAACAAAGCATTCAAATCAACTGGCAAAAACAAAGTTCAAACGGCAGCAAAAGAAATTCTAAGTAGTTGCATCCATACGTCCCTTTTATGCCCTGTGTTCTGTGCTGGGACCATAAATGTGATATACTGTGCATACAAGATCTCTTTTAGACTTTTTTATATTGGCCAAGCATTGGGCTGCCCAGGGCAGGACATACCTTCTATAACAAATGCTGCAGCAGTGATATAGAAAAGCATCAAAATGTATCTAACACACAAAATGTGTTTTTTTTTCTGTAGAGTTATGGGTGTCCCAGCTCATCTGTTATATGCATAATTTAAATGAATGCAACCATATCTCAAAGCATCTAAGCACTTTGTGTTTGCACTAGAGTTAGTGTAAAACGGTATTTAAAGTGTGTTCTGACAACTGGAATTTCAAAAATCATTCCAAGATCAAATGCAGGATGCTGAGCACTGAGATGGGTCCTGAGCAGAAAATTGCTTGTAAGATTTCTACATGCACTTTATTTTCTAAGATTTATCAGAATCTTGAAATTATCTATTTCTGTGGCACAGGGGGACAGAACTCTGACTATGCCTCAGATGACTGGAAATTGATTAGAGGTCTGGGAAGTGGAAGACCTAAATGGTGTTGGGGGTAGAAGAATAATGAAGTGGACTCAGCCTGCTTACTTCTCTCAGGCTGGGAGGAGAAAGGCATTATGTCCAGGAGCACATGCTCCATTTAGGCTCCTTCTTGAAGACTGGAGAGCTTTTGCCTCAAGGGTGGTATGGCTCTGTGGACATATATCACTTGTAGAAGTGAATGATAGTGACAGGCAATGTCCATTGTATACCCAGCTCTAGAAGTATCACTGGACATGAGCAGAAAAACATTAGCCCAAAGTAAAAAAAAATGCTGATAATCTGCACAGATGACAACCTTCCCTCCCTTAATGCTTGACCTTTACCACTCAGGGATATAATTGATCATAGGAATATTATTCCTGAGGGAATGAATGGGTCAGTAAAGTGTTGAGTGGAATTTTGAAATTTAGATCCCTCTTCAAATCAAAACCAAACTCCTTGATTTCCAAGGCAACTTTCAAAATAGACAAATCTCAGCACACAAGTGCAAAACTTCCCAAAGCAAAACCATTCAGTGCCTGTCAAGAAACAGAAAACGTATGCAGGCAAAAGGGAAATGTTCCCTACTGTGTAACAAAACTGTGGCTGATCTTACTTCCCAAGGAGAGCTTAGTTAAGAATATAAAAGCAGGCCTTTCAGTCCAATACTTTGCATTGCATAATTATCTTATACCTAGTGACATTGGTGATGTTTTTTTTTCCATTAAGTATCAGGAGTGTTGAAAACATGGAAGCATTTATGTCTATTTCTTCCTGAATGTTGTTGTATAAAATTCATGAAAATCAGGCATGATGAACTATGCTTTGAATGAAAACCCATGAACAATTTCATAATATCATGGGGTCAGGCACTTAAAGGTTATAGTTAATAAGACCTACTTCCTGTACTTGAAATAACACATGTGGCACTGTGCTTTGTATTGAAACCAGTAAGGTTTACTTTTACTGTTACAGTAGACTCCCTCTTACTCAGTCTCGCTGGGACCGGACCTTAGGCTGGATAAAAGAATGGCTGGTTAATCAGAAAAAAACATATAAAATAGCATTTATGTGTTATAAATCAGCTAGAATAACAGGATTTGTGTTAGTATGCATTTTTCTAATGAATATGAAGTCTAAAACTCAAATGTCTGTCATTATCTTAGAGGAGAAAGAAGTGCTGTTTTTCTCTGTTGTCCTTTGCTAGGGCTACAGCAGAAATTTGATGGCCAGTTAAGAGATGGCTGGTTAAAGAGAGGACGGATAAGAAGGAGTCTGCTGTACTGTCCATAAATCTGGTGCAAGGTCGATCTAGTACTTAATTAAAGTCAAATTTTATTCTCCAAATTATTCTTACATAATTACTACTGAAATTGACATTTTCTTTCCTTTTAATATTCAGACTTGGGTCTTTGTGGTTGCTTTAAGCAAGACAATAAAATGAAGTGAATTACAAAGTAGGAGAAATGGTGTCATATACACATATCTATGAAACCAGTAGTTACCTGTTTTTTTCTGCATCATCTATATCTGAAATAATTACATTTGGCTCATGTTTTATCAAAAAGTCAAGTGTACCACTTTTATTAACATTGAAGAGTTTGGTAAGCACAGCTTTTTTTCAAAAGCAGATATAACCATAATGCCCTAACAATCTCACAAAAGTTCTGCATGACATTATATACTATTGCATCCTTGAAGGGTCTCACAGTTTCATAAAGTATCAAGACCCACTACAAAAGCTAGGCACATATGGAAGTATTCTCTAGCAGATGATTTTCATTGAAGCCTCAATGCTTTCATAGTATGCATTATGACAGTGACTAATTCTTTTAACACATGGTTAAATAAGATTTGTAAAGATTACATTTTAAATTACATTTTTACAAACAGAACGTTTTAAATGGTGGTCAAAGGCCACATATGTTCCCAGGTCTCTAACTACTGGGTTTACTCTCAGGGGCGTATTTTCTATGTGTTAATTTCCAGGGGAGTCTGACTTTACAAAAGATATTATTATGAAATTTTAGACCATTGCGCTGGCGCTAATCATTAATTGGTGTCAAACCCTCTTGGGGGATATTAGCATCTTTGAGTGACTCTATAATTGCACTGAGCTTAGAGTCATCTGCAAACTTCATCAATCAGAGGCATTAAACATTAGCTATGATTTCCAAATATAGATACCAAAAAGGAGTGCCCCCAGCAATAAGCCCTGAGGGACATTGTTGGTGACTGGCCTTTTTGTGGAGGTAGAGTCTTCTATCCTGACTTTCTATGTCCTATTTCTGAACTAGATGACTATCCAATAGGTGACAAAGGGGGTTACTCTTAATTTATTGAGTTTGTCAATAATACCTGAATGAGGAATAGTGTTGAATGCTTTGGCCCAGTCAAGATAGGCACTGTGTGCCATAGCTTTGGTGAATTTCTTGAAGAAGTAAACCAGGTTGAGCCAGCATGATTTATCTGAATAAGCAAAGGCTTTACATAGACACAGAAAGTCACCAAGCAATCAAACTAGTCCAATGGGCCACCACAAATACACACTCTGAGGTTTCTGCAGTGATCCCAGCTCTGATGAGACCAGGCTACAGTCTACTGCCTCTAGAGTGCAGACCTAAATTTTTCTAATATGAAATCGCTGTATGAAAGTGCCCACAGTGCAAATGCACAGCAATCCTCACAGCAAAAAGACCAGCAATCTTGCAATTTTATAATGCAGAAGTGCAGAACCTGTCAGTTAATATAGTGAACATCAGCAGTACTTAAAAAAAAACACTGCAAAACAAGGCATGCTTATGTATTACTGTTTGCATTCTTCTTGCTGTAGTTAAGGATGTTGAATAAAAGGGCATTCTGTCAAAAAGCATTCTCAGTCATAAAATGTAACTTGTAAAACCACGTCAGGAGGTTTGCTCTTGCATTTTTAATTATAGTTAAAAAATAAAGGCTGGTTCAGAAACAAGATAGTAACAATAAAGTTCACAAGCTTTCACATTATTTTAACAAGTTGTTAAGTAGTTCCCCTATCACAAAAAAAGCAAAGGAAAAAAAAAAAACGGGCTGACTCAGAAAAGGTTGCAAAGCATTTTATTAAAACTAAAACTGACAGTTACTTTGTTAAAATGTACACTTGATTCTAGTTATAATCCATTCAGATTTATTCTAAAATTATAGACATGAACAGCCAGTAAAAAGAACTCTAGCCCAACTCAGCCAACTTGTACAAATAGCTCAACATTACTTAAAGTATCAAATTGAGAATGCTAAGCTTGATAAAATCAGACCTCCGTTGACGGGAACTGGCACGATTTACACACAATATCACAAAAGAAAGTGGCAGTTGGCTGATGGGAACTGGCACGATTAACACACAATGTCACAGAAAAAAGGTACAATTGACTACTAGCAACCATGTGTTTTCAAATGGTTGTCCATGGTGGCTGAAGCAAAAAGTGAGGTCATTATAATCCACGTTCCTATCTAAATAAAGATTGCAGCCACGACACATTATACTCTGCATTCAGATATGGTACAGATATTCTTACTGCAGAAGAAGCATTCAGAGAGCATATGCCTTGCTGCAGTGTTACCTAGAAATAAGGATCGGGGAACAAGTGCAAAACAAAAGATTGTTTTTTGATTTTTGTTTTCTTATGATACAAAGAGTGTTTAGGTATACATAACACCCTAAGCTATAAAATGCATTTGTGATATGCGTACCTCCTTTTTCTATTATGATGGAGTGCTAAGCTGCTGATGGAAATATTTATCACAGGACTATGGTGAGATCTGCTCTGTGATGTGTATGTTCGCTCAGGGAACTCATCTTCAAATGAGTATTCTGTAAGACTTTTTTGTTGGTCGGCTTTTCCCGGTTAGGGGGTCGCCACAGCCGCACTCCGGTCCGCTAAGGATTGGCAGTTGGTTTTATGGTGTCGAGTTGCCAGCCCGACGCCCAACCAATGCATGTCTTTCGAACACCCACTCAACCGTGGGGAAAACATGCAGACTTCACACAGAAGGCACTCCCAACCCAAGCCAAGAGTCGAACGAGAGAACCTCTTGCTGTGAGGCATCAACGCTACCGCTGCAATACCGTGGAACACCTAATCATGTTCTGTATGTTGGTCTACTATGTAGAGTCTATTCATTTAGTTATTCCCAAAAATATATGCTCCTTTTAGTAAATTGATTAGATTTTAATACAACATTTCTGAAGTAAGTTAGGGTACAAGACTGGTAATGGATTACTACTACTTCATTTTTGCAGATAGTTCTGATTTGACTCTCTCTCTCTCTCTCTCTATATATATATATATATATATATATTTTTTTTTGAGGAGGCATAATAATTGCAAATCCCTGGTATTTTAATAGATACAAACTCTAATGTTTCTTTAGCTGTTGCTGAAAATGAATATACTGTAGAACACTACAATGTGGTATAGAATTATTAATACATTCTAAAATGTGTCTTAAATTTGATACAAGTTGTTTTGATTGAATGTGTGAACTGCTTGCACAATCTCAGATTACAGTAACACATTTTCTGCTTTACCCACAAAGAGACAGGCTTTGTTGCACAGAAACTCTGTCAATCTGCACAGAAACTCACTTCCCCATTTGCAAGGAAATCTGGCAGTATATTCTGTAAAGGTGGAAGTATGAAGCCTCATACTAACTTCTGAAGTAAAAGGCTTTAAGACTTATTTTTAGCATTTGCTTACTTCCGAAGAAAAAGGCTTTAAGACTTATTTTTAGCATTTGCTTAAAATTTTATCACTCAGTCTTCTCATTTTAGGCATTTTAGTAAAAGCTTCAGATTTTTATTTAGGTCACATAACCAGCCCTACTACTCATGTTGTACTTATAGCATTCCCATGTGTTTACAATGGACCAGATTCAGAAAGGTAACTGCAAGGGAAGACATGCAACACCATGGTGGGCTATCTCTGTGGCCATTTTAAATGCTGATGAGGCATTGTGGGAAGGAGCTAATTAACCATCTAGTCTCCCTGGGACTGCTTGCAGTAAGCCATTTAAAAAAATTCAGAGAATCTCCCTGTTGCAGAAATTAACATGGCTGCTCCTAGTCACTTGTGGTAAATGAACACAGCCAAAAGCTTCTGTTTATCCATTGTGGCAGAGATAAGTCCCAGGGTTGTATTCTTGTGTGCATGTATCTTCTGGGAGGTTGCAGTACTGGGTGGGTTAGTGAGGGGGGAAAATAAGGTGCCTGTGTATATGTTGGGGGGTGTCATATTTCCACACTCCCTTACACTAACGAGCAAATTAGGCCAGGGGAACACTAGCCACCAAAACTAACCTTATATTGTTGTGCCTTAATGGCATTTTACACATAATTTGAGTCTGGGGAGAGCACTAGCCACCAGGGATAACCATATATCATTATGTCTCAATGGCATCTACACATAACTTGGGTCAAGGAGGAATATTAGATGTCAGGGATAATGTTAGACTGTGCCTTAACAGCACTTAAGAGTAGGGAAACCACTAGACAAAAGGGATACTTTATATTGCATGCCTTTTAGGCACTTAATAAATTAATAAAAAAATACAACATGAATCAGATGGAATCGCTAGACACTAGGGATACTATAAATACTGCTCCTTAAAGGCACTTAAAGGATTCAAACCCTGCACCCTTCCAACTCCCAGAGAGGTATTAGTCCTCTGTGCCATGACTAGACACAATGGATTTAATGGAAATAAGCAATAAAACTTGAAAAAAAATAATTTCCAAAGGAGTGAAAAAAGGCTTCAAATCATCAGCATTAACCCACAGTATTAACAGTGTAAGTTAGTGCAGCAAGGGATTTTTACCAGACAATGAGGATCTCAGGCATTATTCAGTGCCTGCAACAGTTCAGGACTTATGAGGGAGATGGACAAGGCACATATAAGGATACCTCTCAACCTCACAGTGCAAGAAGTCTAGACAAAAACACACAGTTAAGGCAAATTGTAAATATTCCTCATAAAACTTAGAAAGTCTTTAGAATAACAGGTTTTGCATTAGCATGCATTTACAGAAGGATATGAAGTATTAAACTGTAATGTCTGGCATTAATGCCTGACTATAATAATCTGTGTTTTACATGAGCAGGAAAAAAATTATACATCAGAAGTGCTCTGACAATACAAGGACCGTTATGAGATATGTAGTGTGTGTGTGTGTGTGTGTGTGTGTGTGTGTGTGTGTGTGTGTGTGTGTGTGTGTGTTTGTGTGTGTGTGTGTCTCCATGTGTGTGGAAAATTAAATGGGAGGTGCATGGGCCAACAGTGTTAACTTCTTCAGGAGAATGCTGAGTTGCACTTTCAGTAGTTAACAGTGATTCAGAGGCATTCAAATTAGCCAGTAATGGGGTATTTCTTCATCATGGCTGATGCCCCTCTGAACTGCAGATTCATGGATTGTGTAAATGATTCCTTTTTACCTCAACTTTTACAATGAGTAGAGTGACTGCTTCTGAATCCTCATGGATACAGTATACTCAACAGTAAAAGGATAACTTCATGCTGAAAGTGTTCATATTATAAATCAAAATACCTTTATTGTTTTTGGCATACTTAAAAAAAATGGATAGTGAATATATACTTCTTCTTGGACTGGCTGTCAGGATGCTGTATTAACTCCATTGAGCACAAAAGGGAGACATTCAAGGGTAATTGACAATGATCTAAGTATTAGTCAACAATTAATGAACCTTTTTTTTTAGAAAATTTTAAGTATTTACAACAGCTGAATGACTAGAATATACTTTGTCTAAGGGCAGCAGAATATGATCAGGATGCCATGTACTTATACAGGTGTAGTTAGGGATGAGAAGGTGTTCAATGCTGAAGCCATGATTTTTCTACTGCAATGACATCTGCATGTTATTGTTTCAGTCTAAAAAAACTGTCATTGATTCAAGGCTGGGCAGGAAACTCCAGAGATGTAAGCTTGCACGGTGTTGTCAGAACACACTCCATCTGATCTACAAGGGAAAAAAAGAGTACCCCCTCCTTATGAAGATATCCTAAATTTGATACATAGAAAAAATACAGGGGTTTCTGACTTGCTAAGTGGGAGTGTCTTTGGAAATTATCATCATCATTATCTTCACCATCATCATCATCATCATCATCCCCCTTTTCCCCATTTTTCTACATGGGATTGGGGTGTTGTGTTAACTGTCACCAACTCTCTCAGTTCAGTGCTTCACTCCTGCCTTCTTCAATACTCATGCCTGACTATCACAGATCTTCCTTTACACAATCCATCCACCTCCTTACTGGATGTCCTCATTTCCTCTTACCATCTTTCTTTCTGTCTCAAATCTTCTTCACCAGATTGTCTTCAGCTTTTTTACACATGTGCCTGAACCACTGTAATCTATTATCTGCATTTGGAGCTACTTTGGCTTCTGCTCTTATGTCCTCATTCCTTTGTCTGTCCCACAGTGTACATTCTACCACCCACCTCAGGCACTTCATTTCCATCACCTCTAGCTTCCTCAACTGCTCTGCCTATACTGCCCAGGTTTCTGTACCACACAGTAATAATGGTCACACCACTGATTTGCACACCTTACTTTTCAGTTTTTTTGGCATTCTTCTGTCATACACGACACCTGACACACCATGCCAGTTAGCTGCATGGCTGCAGCCCCTCTGATTGTAACTTTGACCTCTTCATTCAGACTTTCCATGTCCTCAACAACCACTTCCAGATACTTGAAGCTATTAACCTGTTCCACTATCTTCCCTTCTATCTCATTTCTCAGGTTCTTCTGATTTCCTCAATTTGCTACCATTACCACTGTTTTATCTTTACTTAGTTTCGTCCTATGTGCCTTCAGTTTTGCATTCCATTGCACTATTCTTTGCTGAAGTTCTTACTCAAAATCTGCCTGTGATGACACATCATCTACATACAGCAACTTTGTTGATCTGTCCCCTCCAATCTGTTTGCTAATGTAGTCCATCACTAGTATGAACAACAGTGGGCTCAGAGCTGTACCCTGATGTACACCCACTCCCACTGGGAACTCCTCTGTGAGCCTCCACTAATTCTACCAGTGTTTCTGGGACTTTGAGCCACCGCAGTACTGCCTAAATCAGCTTTCTTGGGACCTTAACATATGCTTTCACCAAGTCTACAAATGTCGTGTTGGACTCTTTCCTCATTTGTAGCTTCTTTTCAACTATCTGTCTCACAGCAAACATCAGGTCAGTTGTGCTGTATCCTGATATGAATCCAGACTGCTCATCTCCCATCTTACTTTCGACTACTCTGCATATCCATTTTTCAGTCACCCTCTCCAGAACTTTCATTCAATGTGACAGGAGTTTGATATCTCTGTACTGCCCACAGTTGTGGATGTCCCCTTTGTTCTTGTACATTGGAACCAGTGTGCTTATTCTCCAGTCATTTAGGATATACCTTTCTGTTATGGTCAATTGACTGAGAATTGGTTAATTTCTATGGTGAGTGCTGACTTCAGGTTAAGAAAATACTGGTAAACAGTTGTCTCAGCAGGCTCTATTCTTTTTCTAGTTTGTAGTCTTGGTTTAGCTCTGAGGCATTCCTCTTTGGAGAGAAACATCATTACAGTCAAGTTAAGTGCATTGTACCAGCATATGCATGACAGCTCCATATGTATGCTTGTTTCTCATGGTTAGGTGAGATTCTAGCAGCAATGAGCACTCGACAAGATATAAGCTGATGACTGTTCCTTGTACTGTTGCTGGCTAGGGGATAGTGAATATTGGAAGTCTTCATAAAAGTGTCTACAGATTGTACATACTCATTCCTACTGAAGTTAAAAAAGGTGGTACTTCCCCAGAGATAAAACAATTGTTAAATTGCGTTTCAGTAAATAATGTAGCAACAAGATCCATAGCTAAGGTACTGATGGAAAAAAAAATGTTTAAGAAACAAAGGAACTCCTCTACTTGTCTTCACAAGAAAATGTGTTTTATTCCAAAAACAGTTGAGTGCTTTTGTCCCACAGTAAATAAAGGACTTTTATAAAACTTGCCAATAAGTCAAATCAATGTCAGAACAATTCAACAGTGAACAATTTATCATGGCGACTACACTGGTTTCAGCAGTGGAAGAGTGGACACACTTCCACTACATACCAGTGGAAAAGAACCACGGATTACAACAGCAAGTGACACACCCAAAGTTGAAAATGATTTCCAAAGGTGATTTTAATATTTCAACCACAGTAATTTTTTTGGTGGAACCAATACATATTGGAATATTCAAAGGAGTTCTTTCCTTTACGCCATCCCCCAAGGCAGATCTCACTGACCTCAAGATTTTTTGCATGTAAACTGAATATTCAGTTAATTTTAACAACCAGACCACTGAACACAACAACAGAACTGTATTCAAAAAGTTTTGTTGTATCCAAACATTAGCATGTATGAGGCATTATGTAAATTTGTCTTTAGCTGAACCCCTAGCCCTTTTTAATATATCTAAAAACAGAAATAGACTGATGAAACCAGACAAAGGTGGTGGTCTGGTGATTATGAATTCATTAGATTACTCAGCAAAAATTCTTATCATACTGAATGACACCAGTTTTTATTCTAGTGTATCCGAGAATGAGTTAGGAATTGCTTATGCCAATATTTATTTCATTCCTAAAGACTTCTTGTTACAACAAATAATCATGCAAGATCTACATTAGTATTTGCATGTGTCTAATCCAGTTGTGCCTGTTCAGCATTCATATGATCCACACTGACCTGGTCGATCCACCACTGCATCCCACAGTCTCTGATCATGATACCATTACAGAACCCTTGATATTTTTGTTGATCACAAACTTAAGAATATTTTGGTCAAGCATCCTCAGATAGAAAAGGACTCATGGCATTTTTGGCATTCCTTTCCAAGGTGGAATATTCTGATAACCTGTTATTTACAGCTAATATCAAATGTTTGTACACATTTATTCCTCATAATAAACAGATGGAATAGTGTATGTGTTATGTGGCAAAACACACTTTAAATACAACAGATATTGGGCTTATACAAAGTTTTATGGACATTACACTGAGGAACAATTTCATTTCATCTTTTTCAAAGGTGAATACTTTTGGCAGCACACTGGTGTGGCAATGGGTGCAGCAGCGGCACCCATTTAAACCAACCTAGTGCTTATGCACTGGGGAAGAGAATACATTTTTAATTGTTCACTTAAAGCCATGATTGTATTGTAGCTTAGATATCAAGATGATATTTTCATGTTATGGTCAGGCACTACCAGTGAACTGGAAATTTCTTTGAATACTTGGAAAAGACCACTGATTTTCTTATGTTCTCCTATGTTTCTTTGATAAATAATATTCATTACTTGGATGTGTTTATCTCAAAAGACACTGTCCTATTGTTTTCAGTGTTTCCTATACTGCAAACCAACCTTTTCTAACACTTGTCTCCACTACACCAGCTGCCAGCCTTTTTACCAGAAGCTCACTTTTGTGAAAGTGCAAATGATGACTGTCCCAGATAACTTCCTCTGACAGTGTATTTTTAGAAGAAATGTCTGTTTTTAAAAACATGCTCATCAACAGGCAGTCAAAGCTCATTGATCAGATTGTAGCTGCAGTTATTAGTGGATGAAATCTGGTTTACAAACCCATTTTAAAATACTTAGGTTTCATTTAAAAAAAAAATACTGCAGTCTGCAAGCTACGACATCTAATTCATTCATTATAACTTTTTAGTGGATACAGGACACATTTGTCAAACTGTAAAATACAATTGGGAAAAAGCTATGCCCGTGCACCTCATGCAAACCTTAGGCGTTGAATGAAAAGTTATTTTCTAGAAGAACATGTACTATTAAAACTATAATAAAGAGTTCATCAGATTTCTATTGCTCGCAATAGAAAAATGTTCAAATATGGGCTGTGCAGACAATATAGGTTTATTTATGACATAACAAATGTCTCGGTTAAAAACTATCAGAGGACACTCCCTTGCCCTGGTAGGTGCAACTACGACACCAGAGCAGTACTGTACCTTCCACAATATGCTTCATGTGATGCATATTATGTTGGGAAAAAAAGAAGTTATGTCTTACCATAACATTCCATCTGAGTTGTTGATCTTCTTCCATTCATCACTGATGGGTACAGTTCCGAACCCTTGGAACTGAGTCGGCCAAATACCAAGCTAGCGTACACCAAGTTCTCAAGCCATGCTACTACCTACAATGCCCTTCATCCCATACCTCAGATCGAGTTTGCAGAACATATAGTAGAAACATATATAAGAAACAGAGACAAAGGCAGAGGCCATCTCTGCGCAAACACCCTAACACACCAAAATGACCCTAAGATCCGCCAGGAGCCTTTGGTGGGGGAAGGTGGGAGTGTGTGATGAATGGAAGAAGATCAACAACTCAGATGGAATGTTATGGTAAGACATAACTTCTTTATCTGAAGTTGTTAATCTTCTTCCATTCCTCACTGATGGGACTGAGTCCCTTGCTACTACAAAATCTGGGTGGCCCTCATGGAAGAACATTCTGGAGAATCACAGAGCCAAAGGCAGCTCTTCCCCTGGAGATCAGATCTAATTTGTAATGCTTGATAAAGGTATGGGGTTTAGCCCAGGTAGCAGCTACACAAATATCATCCATGGAAGCCCTAGCATGAAAGGCGACAGAAGCGGCCACAGCTCTAGCGGAATGAGGCTTAATGTGGCCAGGAGCTGATTCCTCCTCCAGAGAATAAACAAAGGAGATGCAATCCCTAAGCCATTTAGACAAGGTAACCTTAGACACTGATGATCCCTTTCTAGAGCCCACAAAGGCAACAAAAAGCTGATCTGACTTTCAAAATGACTTTGTCCTGTCCAAATAAAAATGCAACTGATGTGGCCATCCAAGGAATGGAGACATTATTCCCCTTTGTTGGTATAATTAGGGAAGAACACGGGCAACTCAGTGGACTGATTAATAGAGAATTCCAAAACCACCTTGGGTAATAAAGTGGGATTGGTGCAAAGTGATACTCTGTCCTTATGGAAGATCAAATAAGGACTCTTAATGCATAATGTTTGCAGCTCTGATACACGTCTGGCTGACGTAACCGCCACCAGAAACAAGGTCTTCCAGGACAGAAACTTCACATCACAGGTTGCAGCTGGCTTGAAGGGAGGTAGAGTCAAAGTTTGAAGCACCCTAGACAGATTCCATGATTCCACAGGTTGCCTAATGGGAGGTCTAGAATGAAAAATCCCCTTCAAGAAGGTCTTACACAGACATGAAGAAATAATAGGAATTCCGTCTGAACCATCATGAAAATTGGAGATGGCAGCTAGATGCACCCGAATCATGGATGCAGAAGCCCCGTTAAGGAAAAGCTCAATCAGGTATTGAAGAACCGTAGCTACTGGAACAGAAACAGGATCCAGAGACAGCTCTTGTGCCCACAAGGAAAAACGTTTTCACTTGTCTTTATAAAGTTTTCTGGTAGAAGGTTTGTGGGAGGCCAAAATAATATTCTGTACCGGAGAAGAAAGTGATTCAAGCCTGGCTACTAACGGAAGTAGAGCAACCAAGCTGTCAGTTTGAGCGTGGCCAGATTTGGAGATGACAACCCTTGGGGGTGAGAAATGAGATCCTGATGGAAGTCTAGAATCCAAGAAGGTTGGAGCAGGTGTGGCTGAAGGAAGGGGAACCAAACCTGATGAGGCCAGAATGGAGCAATAAGAATCATTCTGCTTCTCAACTGAGTAGCTTTCCTTAAGACCAAGGGTATCAGGGGGATGGGAAGATAAGCATACAGGAGACCCGTGGGCCAATCAAGAGTCAGATCATCTCTCGGGGACTCCCCCTGCAGAGGAAAGAGGGCAAAGTAGCTGCTGCACTTTGTATTGGGGGGGGCAAACAGATTGCAGCAATGCCGGCCCCAGCAGCTGAAAACTTCCTCTGCCACTCTCGGGTTGAGGGACTACTCATTAGGAAGCAGGATGCATCTGCTCAGCCTGTCCACAATCACACTGGAACTCCCCAGGATGTGTGTAGCAATCAGGAAATGATTGGAAGCTATCGCCCACTGCCAAATTCTCATAGCTTCGCGGCAAAGGGGGTAAGATCTGGTCCCTCCCTGCTTGTTGATGTACCAGACCACAGACATGTTGTCAGACTGGATAGCAATCAGTCTAAGAGAAAGAAGAGGGTGGAGAGCTTGTAACACCAGTAACATAGCTCTGAGCTCTAGAATGTTGATGTGTAAGTCGACTTCTAGAGGTGACCACATGCCTTGAACAGTTTTTCCCTGAAAATGGCCCCCCCCCACCCTATCAGGGAAGCATCCGTAGTCACAGTGGTGCTGGGATGAAGAGGTTGAAAGGGGTGACACCAAAGACTTTCGTCCATTCTCATCCATCAGAGGAGATCCTGTTTGCAGAGATCAGTGATGAGGATTAGTGCGTTCAAGGGATGATGATTGTGTATCCATTGATTCTGAAGAAGCCACTTTAACAGGTGCATATGAAGCCTGGCCAACGGAACAGTGGGAATGGCTGCCGCCATGGAACCCAGAGCCTGCAGAACTTTCCTTGCAGACACTTTCCTGTGGTCGAGTATCACTTGCACTTGTGTTCTCAGTCTTAAGAGCCTGTGATGAGGAAGAGATATTAGACCAAGCTGAGTGTTGAACATAGCCCCTATGAATTCCAGTTGTTGTGAGGGCTGAAGGCTTGATTTTTCCCAGTTGATAGTAATAGCCAGAGACTCAGCTAGAGACAGAGTGTGGCAAAGGGCCCTAGTTATTAGATGCTCGGTGGGGGCGGAGAGGAGCCAATCGTCCAGATAAGGAAACACCTGGAATCCGTGAAGTCTCAAGTGAGCTGTTACCACTGCTAGACATTTCGTGAACACTCTGGGGGCCATCAAGAGACCTAAAGGCAGGGCTCTGAATTAAAAATGATTGGCTCCCAACCTGAAGCGCAAAAGTCTCCTGGAGCATTTGTCCATTTTGATGTGGTAATACTCATCCCAGAGATCTAGAGAGCACATCTACACACCCTCCTGAAGGCATGGAAGGATGGATTGAATAGTGACTATGCGGAACTTGGTCTGTATAACTGACTCGTTCAAACTACTGAGATCCAGGATGGGCCTCCAGTCCCTCATCTTTTTTGGCACCAAAAAGAGTCTGGAGTAGAACCCTAATCTGCAATGATCTGGGGGGACCTTTTGGATGACTCACTTTAGAAGAAGCTTCTTGATTTTGGAAGCTGCCTCCTCCCTTTGACTGGGTGGTACATCGGGAAGGGAGATTTGAGGTCTTGGAAAGGATTTGAGGGGAATGTGATAGCCTCTGGTGATAATTCTCTGCACCCATAGATCGTCGGAAATGGAGGACCAGGCTGCTTGGTGCAGAGAGAAATGTGCTCCCACTGCTTCCAGAGGAAAGCAATTGGGCAACGCTTCAGGAGCACTGATAGGGCCTACCAGAGAAAGAATCCCTGGAGCCCTGATTCTGGTAACCCGCTGTGCCCCTAAAGGGGCGTCTTCCACTGTCAGGCCCTCCTCTGCCTCTGGAGGAGTTCTCGCCACGTGCGTCATGAAAGAAACCTTGCAACTTCTTGTGCCACAACTTTACACTCCTCTGGTTCCTAGAGAAGGAACACTGAGGTTTGAAGAAGCACAGGCCCATGACAGACAAGGTCTTTCCATCCTGCTCGCTCCTGGCCAAAGTATCCTTGACCTTAGAACCAAAGAGCATGGAGGGCTCAATAGGGGAGTTCAAAAAGGAAGACTTGAAGGAATCTGATAGGTCAGAAATGCGAATCCAGGCATGACGTCGGACAACCATGCCAGCACCTGCTGCTCTAGCTGCTCCTTCGGTTGCATGGGAGAGCAACCTCATGGCGGAATTCGAAATCACTTCAAGGGTGGCAAGTTGGGAAGCCACTTTGTCATGTGCTCCATCCCACACTTGACCTGCGAGGCTACCAGAGAGGTCAGAAATAAGGTCTCTCTGGAGTCTCGTAAAGTGTGCCAAGAAATTCAGCGAATGCATGGCAAATGTCCCTGCAGCAAAAACTCGCTTCCCTAACCTGTCCACCGCCCGGGACTCCATGTTGGGTGGACGAACAGCAGGACTCTCTTCTGCCAAGTTCTTCTTTGTGGCTGCCGCCACCACCACAGCATCTACTGGCAAGCATTTCGACCAATGGGGTTGATCCTCTGGAGGAGAAAGTACTTTGTCTGATCTCCTGGGGATAGCTTCTACTGAATCCGGACTCTTCCATGCTCGCTGCATGATGAATTTAACCAACTCATCTGCAGGAGGGGTCACCCAGGACATAGTGGGCTGGAAACGGAAAGTTTGTAATAATATGGATTCCTCTGGGGAAGGGGTGGAAGATTTGCAGTCACCCAGCTGACTCAAAATCTCTAAGATGTCCCCAAAGGAAACATAGTCAGGGGGTCATCTAGGGGAACCTTCCCCATCATCGTAATCCATATCCTCAGTAAGGGACTCTTCAGGTGAGTCCATGTGTTTTCTTTTGCACACCCTCTTTCGAGGGGGCTCTTCGGTGGGAATGTCTGAAGAGGCCTCAGAAAGGGGGGTGCTTTGGATTAGTGGTCCCCTGCTATGGGCTGGCGATGGCTGAGTTAGTGGGGGAACCAAAGGCAAAACTGAAGGAGGAGGATTGCTAGTCGCCAGCGCCCTTTCCATAATCTGGAAGGCGGGCCCACCCAAAGAGGGACGGGAGCCTGGAACCGAAGAGGACTGAATCAGAACCGGGGTCACACCCTGCTCCGAACGGCCCACCTCCAAGACTGGGGCTTGAGAGGGGTTCGGTGCGGATATAACTGTCGGGATCTGAGACGGGAACCGAAAATGCTGTCGGTGCTGGGGCCGGAACCGAATATTCCACCCCCGAAGCAAGGGGTTGAGTAAGGTGGGCTGTCATTGGAACTGACACCCACCAGGGCTTAGATTCTTCAGGCATCATAGTAGTCGGTGCCGAAAGAAGGGGTCCCATTGAAAGCAATGAGCAAGGGGGACATGGAACTGAAAGATCCCCATCAGGAGAATACAAAGGAGTCGAAGGAGGAAAAAATCCCAACACCTGGAGCGGAACAAGGTCTGGAGATTCCTCTTGCAGTCAATACCTGATCCACGAGGTGAACAATGTCTTTTTCGGACATGCTCCTGGCAGACCTAACTGATATTCCAGAAGGGGATTCAGGCCAGTTCAGAAAGGGACTGTAGGCTTGCCCGGCAAATGGATCCACAGAATACGAATACCTGGTCCATGGTAAGGAACTCAACGGAGCTGAGGATTCTGATTTGAATTGCGTAAACGGTAAGGTCGGCACCGAGAGGGAACTCGGAGCTGAAGTCACAATCGGGGCAGTAGTCAAAATCAGATCCGAGGTCATCGGAGCCGGTGCCTGTAAAGGCGAGGTAAGTGCTGAAGTGTCCAGAGCCAGACTAGTCGGAACCGAAGTAATCAGTGGTTCAGTAGTTGTCAGTGCCAAGCCCGGAACCGACAATTCAGACTTCCCAGAAACTGTGCTCGGCACCAAAATCAGTGGCACTGAGGCAGCAAGCCGATGCTCAAAGGAAGATCTACAGGCCTTAGATTGATGATTTTTGCCACTGTCACCGGCCGATGAATAGTGGTCTGAGCAGAGACACTTCTTATCCTTGACTGGAGGGGTTGAGACCTCCGCAGAAATAGCCTCTGAGAAAGGAGATGAAAGCAATCCTTTAAAAATCAACTTGTTGCACCATTCATTCAATGTCCGTTGACTAAAACTCGCACAAATATCATATAGGGAAGTTGCAGAAAGGTGCAAAATGCCCAAACAATAAACGCATTTAAAATGTAAGTCGCTGTTCGGTAATTTACCACTGCACAATGTGCAGTGTTTAAAACCTGAAGTACCCTTTTTCTCAGGCATACTAACACTCACTCAGACAGAGAAGAGAAGGAGAAAAAGGCCAGACTACCAGCAATGGTATGAAGAGTTATCATGAGGGTGGTAAAAAGTAAGGAAAGGCAAGAAAATACCAACAACGGTAAGAAAAGGAATACCTGTGGGTAGAGTTAGACTATGAGAAAGACACTAGTAGAGAAATTATTGGAGAAATACACAGTTTAAATAAGTCAAGACTACTTAGCTGGAGAGCTCGGTGAAAACGCTGCTATATGGCTGTGTGGCAAACGAGATCTGAGGTATGAGATGTAAGGCATTGTGGGTAGTAGCGTGGCTCGAGAGTTTGGTGTACGCCTGGTATTTGACCGACTCAGTTCTGAGGGTTCGGAACTGTACCCATCAGTGAGGAATGGAAGAAGATTAACAACTTCAGATTAGAGCTTTCCATACAGAAAGGATTTATGAGCATGTTGCAGATATTAAGAAGGGGAATGTAAAAGAGCACTATTTAAGCATTCTCTTATTTGACCAAACTACAAGAAGTTTATGTTTTTTGTTATTAGCAAAATGAATATTTCTGAAAGGGGAGGTCCCTGGAAATGCAGACTTGAATGAGAAGCACTGTTTGGCAACTCACATTTAATGCTACAAAGTTTCCAGGAATCAATGATAATGTTTCCATATCACCAGTCTTGAAACTAAAATCTTTGGAATAATAACTGTAGACAGGTATATGTGTATACAATGGCACACACAATATCATTTATCACTTTAAATTTTTGTACATGCTAAGTTTACTTACTTATTTTACTGATTTTGATTGGCTATTGCTGACCATTTAAAATGAGGTTGAGAATGTTTTTAATGGTATACATGCATTTGATCGGCTGGTGGATGGCCGATCGGAAAATGTGTGAAAGCAGTGCAGCAGGTTCTCACAATTGTGAACCGGAGATAAGCGAAACACACAATAGCCCCCCCCCCCTTTTGACTCATGGTACCGCTTGTTTAGGTGGTAGAACAGTCATAAATGTTGCATTCGGTGTTTTGTATGACATTCCAACCATTCGCCACTTTCAAATTCGACATTCTGATTTGGCGTTACACCCGTTCGGGGTTGGTGTGGATGCTCAAACGAATGTATACCATTTTTAACAGTTTTGATAAAGTGCTTTTGTTGCTTTGAGATGAAAGTGCTCAGCTGTTTTGGAATAAAACACATTTTCTTATGAAGTCAAGTTCAAGAGTTCCTTTGATTTTCAATAAAAAATGACTAGCCAGATATTTAAGTGTATAGTCTAGTAATTACCTTGGTATAAAGTATGATGCATGTTATGATGGGTGTTCAGGTACAAGTGGCACCAGTTGTTTTTTTTTTTTTTTTTTTTTTACATTGGATGATGCAGTGGTGCAACAGCAGTGTTGTCACTTCACAGCAAGAGGTTCTCCAGTTCGATTCTTGGTTGGAGTCCCTTCTGTGCGGAGTCTGCATGTCCTCCCTGCATTTGTGTGGGTTTGCTCCGGTTTCCTCCCACGTTTCAAAGACATGCATCTAAAATGTTTCTCTCCAGGCCTCCACTGAAAATTGGCTTTGTTCCAAGTCAGACTTTCCCGGTAAACAAATGTTAAATAAATACATTAATTTTTCTCCCTTTCTTCACTTGCCTTGATGATCACAGTCTGCCCCTAACAGGTTTCAGACCATTTAGTCCCTTGTGGACAGGATCTCCAGATTCACTGCAACAAGAGCTGTCTGGGGAACATTACTTAGGCAAACATTGACAAGTTTTTGCTCTCACTGGCAACCCAGCTATAAGAGCATTCTTGTGTGTAGGTCATAGTCCTGTCCTTGAGTGGGGTGATAGAATACCCTATTACTGTAGGGATTTATACTGCCCTCTCAGTGCATGCAGGGCTTTATCCCTATATGTCTCTGGCACTGGAACACTATTTTTGTTTCTTCAAGTACAGAAGCGAAGTGGAGTCTTGGGTACAATGTTTGCCAGAATGTGTGTCTGCCCCTTTCTTCATAGTATTGCTGGAATTAATTTTGATTTTCTAGAATTATATTACCTGTGTGTACTGGAAAACAGACATGTAGTCTGATATCATTATTATTATGATGTATGTTAGTTATTTGTGAGAATATTGCATATGGTACATATATAAGCTTGTTACAATTAGCTATTAAAGAAAACTTGTGTCTACAGTAATTGAATTTATAGCTGCTGAACTAGTGCCTTAAAAACCATGGGCTCCCTCCCAATAATGGAAGACAAAAGTCCAATATAAGAGCAGTTTTAATGATTTATACAATCAGAACAGATTGTTTATAGAGTAAGACAATTTTGATTAGAATGCATTTTGATGATTACAAGTCTGCATCTGCGAGGTTTTGTATTACTTGGGTCATTGTAATTTTTCTGCATTATAAATCATACATTGTATGATAGAGTTCTGTGACAAAATCATGACTTTCCCTATAGGAAGTACAAAGTACAGGGAAATACACATCTTTCAATGTAACACCCTACTAAACATCACAGAGCCTCAACACCAAAGTTATAAGGATCACTGAGCCCCACAGTGCACCCACATTTCATTTAAGGTAGTGCTACCTGTGCAGACCACCATACCTAATATGTCAGCTCTTCCTGTTGCTTTGGAATGATGACCAACAGGCTTACAAATTCAACCTGTTACTATGGAAAAATGAACTTTCCTGCATTCTGTTCTATTCAAAGGTGCTGAAAAGTGCAAGTGCTTGACCAAGTTTGCTATGCATGCGTTTGAAGCAGGAAAGACACAGGTCTTGAGTTGTATTTTGCCATAATCTAGAATTATGCCACAATTCAAAGACAAGATAACTGGCTCCAGTAATTGGCTATGTAGCTGATGTCTTTCTATGGAGATCCCATATGCGTCATCTTGGGATGAGATGACTGAGAAGCCTTTCTGCTTTGCCAGGGATGGTCTACACCACATTTACCAAGGCTTTCACTTTCTGGCTAAACCTTTACTGCCCCCAAGGATCCCATTGGTAAAGCTGCTAACTATACCTCTGACTTCTGCTCCCACTTAAATACTTGTATTGATAAGGCAGTCTATATTTTAACCATGTGGGCCCTGTTGGTGAGCCAGTTGGCTACAGATCTGATGAGATAGGGATTTACACCACGTTATGTTAGCTTTTTGATGATGTCCGGGTGGGGGATTGTGTCAAGGGCCTTGGCCAAGTCAAGGTAAGCTGTATGTACTGACTTTCCCTCATTCAGGGCCTTGGTGACAGTCTCAAAGAAGTCATCCAGGTTCAACAGGCAAGATCTGCCCTTGGCAAATCCAAACTGGGTGGGGTGAAGTGCTTGGAGACTGCCTATGTCCTTGTTTATGAGAGCCATAATAATACGCTGCATGGCTTTACAGATCAGACTTCTCAAGCTAATGGGACAATAGTTACCAGGGTCAGTAATGGCACCGCCTTTGTGCAAGAGGATGACAATGGCAGTTCTCCACTCTGCTGGAATCAAGCCTGTACTTAGGCTGTGGTTGAATAGGGTGCTCAATGGTAAAGATAATTTTTGCTGGAGATGTTGCAGAATACAGCCTGGGATACTATCAGGTCCCCTGCAGTGGCGGCTGGGGATTTCAAATCAAAGGAAGGCTGCAGGAGTCAGCTGAATGGCAGGGTTCAATGGGAAGGGGTGCAGCCAACTAGAAAGGGGAGGAGCTATGCCCAGAACCACAAAAACTGTAACTTTAATTAAATATGCTGCCCTGGGTGCCAAACCATCATTAGAGAGTCCAATCAAGACAAAATGAAGTGTAGAAGGTAAAAAATATTTCAATGCATTGGCTGTATCACAGCTTACGTAATATCTAGATGGAAACAAAAAGGTTGAGAGGCATGAAAAAATAAGTTACGTTTTAAATACCTTACTGGAATGCCAGTCAAAATCAAGTATAAAAAAAACAAGCAGCACTCAACTCAAACCACTTCTCCTTGCACTGCAGTTCTAATTATAATTTATATTCAGCTTTATTAAAGTACCAAGTAACATGCAGAAAGTAGCAATCTCTGTGATACCCCCACTTGTAAAAATGTTTCTTATCCAAAAAAGACCTACTGCCTGGCAACAACTATCTACTTGTTTTATGGGGAAAACATGATCAAAGTAAAAAATGAAAAGCAAACAAGAAATAAGTTCAAGATGCATTGCTTAAAGGGTTACTGCACATGTTATGGACCACACATGATGGATTTGCATTCTGTTTAGTTTACAGGTAAAGCCTGCAAAGATGACTGCAAGTCTCCAACAAATGTAATGAGCTTCTTAAAATAATGTAATCCTGTCCTTTATTACAAATACTGTCATATGCATTTTAATACCCAAGGCTTATACATTATCCAGTTATGCAAGTATTCTCTGCATGGCAACAACAGAAAGGCTTTCTATGTTGGAAATTCTTTAACAGTATACTTATTAAAGCTTACTTGCATCTTACAATCTCAGACAAGCTTACCTGATGGTCATTAAAGCATTTCTACTTAAACACAGAGAAACAGGCACTTTCTGAATAATAAGCATAAATCAACAGTATAAAAATATGGCAGAAACCAGAACAGTCTGCAAAATCAAGGACAGATGAAAAGCCACTGTAGTACTTGTGTCTACCTTGGATGGGGGGATACTCTGCACATTTACACTGCATAACTGCTCCTTTCCTTGCTTGGACACATCCAGAGTCACTACATGGGGGAGTTGGGCGCAATAAGTATGTCACAATTTGAAATATCTCTGGCTGACTGTGATGGCCCTGACACATTTGTCATACCTCTCAAACGCAGAGCAAGACATCTGGACAAAGCCATACATAGAAGTGGGACAAAAGCCTAAAAATATGGACAGTTTTTAAATATTGCTCTTATAAACTTAGAAAGATAATAGAGTAGTAGGTCTTGCATTAGTATGAATTTTCTGAAGGGTATGAAATCTGAAACTCAAATGTCTGTCATTATTTTCTAACTTCAGTCTTTAATGATTTGCCACTAATTTGCCAAAAAAACACAATTTTATGAAAAATGGACCAAAAATGTGATGCAAAAATATTAAATAGCCACACAATACAGCTGGGAACCTGTCAAAGAAGGGACACTTTTTTAATATTAGTACTGCTAACTTGAGCAGCTGACAAAATAAAAGAATCTGCATGCATTTTTGAAATAAAAGTAATCTATAACTCTGATTATTACAGTTATTTATTAATTGTAAACCCTCCACGTTTTCTTCCAAAATTGCCATTTTGTGGAGGGATTATTAGGGGAAGAGCAACACTTTGAGCCAAAATCGGCGACAGTTGAGAGGTTTGGATATGCCTAATTCTATAAAGTAATTTATTTGCATGTACCTCTCAACCTGTTAATGCAGGAAATCTGGACAAGGCTAAATATATTGGGGGAACATATAAACAGTACTAAAAATTGCTCTTGTATAAACTGAGACAGTTGATAGAATATAACAGTTCTTTCTTAGGCATGCATTTTTCTGAAGGCTATGAAGTCTGAAACTCAATGTCTGTCATTATTTAGTGACTTAATTCCTAAATGATTTGCCAGAAAACCACAAATTTTATGAGGAACAAACCAAAAATAAGTAGCAAAAAATCTCTTCATTCTGTGAAAATCTGGACAGTTGAGAGGTATAGTTCAGCCGGGGCTGTCTTTGAGTTTGCCGCCCTTCCCCCTCACAAAATCATTGTCGAATGGAGCCTCCCCCCTGCAGCCATTCCAATGAACCATTACTTGGCTATTTCACCCCCATTTACCATAAACACTAATGTGCATACTGTTTTACCTCTACGATGATTTGGAATTCATTTTAAAGTTTTATTTTGCATTTTACAGCACAAACACTAAAACATCTGGTAAATAAAGCAACGCAGTCTCACAGTGAAAACAGACTTAGCATTAAAACTTCTCTGCCCTTGAAACTCACATTCATTGAAACAGCATTGAAATCCACATTCAAAGAAAATACATTTTGCCAGTGGCAGATAAAGATTAACTTTGGGCTGTTTTCAAATCATAGGCCCCTTGCACACGAAACATACAAATGCTCTTTGATACACCTTCCTGATTGTATTGAATTATATTCCTTGTACAATACAGTACAGTTGTTAGAGGGTGTTTTAAATTTATTGTTTTGAACATTGTTCCAGTAAACAATGAAACAAAATGCTTGCACCAATAATGACAAAACTGCCCAACTCCAAACATTTTTCCAGTAAACAATGAAACAAAATGCATTAACAAATATTGAAAAAACTGCCCAATTCAGAACATTTCCATCATAAAAGTCTACTCAAACTTCTACAGTCCACCAGTATTAGTAAATATGCACAATCTCTGAAGAAGTAAAAGTCATCTAAATAATTCCACATTAAAGAAATCTGTAACTAATGAAGAGGTTGCTGCTAGCAAACAACTTTATATTTCATTCTTTCATCTACAAATAAAGTGCCTGTTGCCCTTGAGGAATAAATTACCTATGTTGCATTAAAACAATGATAAGCTAGTAATATTGCAATAGGGAATGGATGGAAAACTGATAACAGGTTCATAGTTACTAGGTATCTTCACCATAAAGGACTGCAGCATCCACTCCCTTTACAACACAGCACAGTATTAGCAATGCATCTATCTACTGTGGGAGTAGGACCCATAGCATTCTGCATCAAAAGCAAGTATATACCTGTTGTGCTATTAACAGTGCAAGCAGGCTCATCATAAGCAGCCCTAAACCTTTGTTCCCCTGCAGCTCTCAGCTTCCTGTAAAATCTGCTTGACACTCAGGTGTATCTCTGTACTTTGCAGCACAAGAAATCTGGAAAAAAAGCCAACATTTATTGAGTGGGGGGGACAAAAGCCCAAAAACCAGGGACACTTTTAAACATTGCTTGTATAATGTTGGAAAGTTTCTAGAATAAAATGCTGTGTTACCATCATACATTTCAATGCTAGGTATTGAACCCAGGACCCTGTGCAAAACAGTCAGAGAAACATACCACTATGCCAAATTTTCTGCTTTGTGAAAGAGAGGAAGACTGAAACTTAAATGGCTACCATTTAGTGAATTCAGTTTTCACCATACATGTCAACCTCTTAGCACAAAACACCTGAACAAAGCCAATAATGGGGGAATACAGCCACCAAACATATTCACTGAATTCAGTTCTCACCATCGCTCTCAACCTCTTATCAACAAACAAGTAGCCAAAGCCAGTAATGGGGGAATACGGCCCCCAAACATATTCAGTGAATTCAGTTCTCACCATAGCTCTCAACCTTAGCACAAAAATCCTGGACGAAGCCAATAATGGGGGAATACAGTACCAAAAATAGTGACATATTTCAAATACCCATGTTATAAACTTAGAAAATTGCTAGAATAAAAGGTCATGTACTTTCTGAAGAATATGAAGACTGAAATTCAAATGCTTGTTATTTTTATTTAACATTTGTTAACCAGGAAAGTCTGATTCGGAACAAAATCCAATTTTTAGCAGAGCAAGGAGAAACACTCCAGACACATGTCTTTGTAAGATGTGAAGACATGCAGACTCCACACAGAAAGCACCCCAGCCAAGAATCAAACCAGAGAACCTGTAGCTGTCAGGCAATAATGCTACCAGTGCACCACTGCACTACTGACTTTGCCAAAAACAACAAACATACAGAAACCACAGATTTTATGAGGAACAGAACAAATATGATGCAAAAATCTGCAATTGTTTTACAAATGGTGGTGGGTAGGGAATTCAGGCCCTTACCACCTGCACCCAAAGTACAGGGTTCAAGCCTGAGTATTCTATATCCACCATACCCACCACCATGTGTTCTCTCTAGCCACCAGTATATAGCAACTGGGGCATTACACACACACACACACACACACACACACACACACACACACGCGCGCACACACACACACACACACACACACACACACACACACACACACACTCCCCGTTCAACTTCAGATCAGTCCTGAATACACACCCTACCTCCATAGCAGCAGATCACACACCCTACCTCCATAGCAGCAGATCAAAATCCACATTTGTCCTCTGTAGCAGCCTGAATCCATCCTCTGCAGCAGCCTACTCAAGCTATACAGATCATCTGTCCTCCGTAGCAGCCCGAGCAAGCTATACTGGTTTCCCCGAGAGTAGGCTGGAGCCTCCAGCCTGCGGGTGATGCAGTCCAGTGTCCTTCCAGTGTGTGTGGTCATCACCGCACAGACTTCTGGGGCTGCAGGGCAGAGATCCCACTCATCCCTATCTGGACTGCCTAACACAGCAGTCTGGAGTTCTGTGAGTACCAGGAACTCCAAGCACGCATGCGTGGACGTCCGGGACTTGCAATATTTTTTTTTATTCTGTTTTTTTTTTCTTTCTACAGGTGGGGGGGACTCAAGATTTACTTTTTATTCTTTTCTTTTTTTCTTTCTACAGGTGGGGGGACTGCAGTCCTGCAGTCCTATAGCATGAGCCACCCCTGGTCCCATGGAAGCTGTGTTGTTTGCCTTGGATACGGCCTTTAACACTTGATCCATGGAGATGTGAGCTGCGGGACAATTATCAGGGATCTCAAAAGGGCCTTTGGGGGGGACAGGGGATGAAGTTTGCTCTGAACCTATTTGCTAGTAGGTTGGCTAAGTCAATAGGATCAGTGCAAGTGATACCACTAAGTACTAATTCAGAACAAACCTGGGCTTTGCCATGGAGCTCCTGATGTAACTAAAGAAGGCTTTGTGGTTTCCCTTTGTTTCGGAGGCTAGTTTCAATTCATAACTGACTTTGGAGGCTTTCACTAGCGATATAATTTGTTTGTTGAGGCTAAGGAGGGAGTTTTTCCAATTTGGAATTTGTTCTTTTTTACCCTTGGACAAAAGTTTCTTCCTTTTGTTGTATAAAGCCTGTTGATAGAGGATGTCCACCAGACAGGTTTGTGTTTCCTTGAGGGGCAGGTTTTAGTTCTGTTGGGTATGGCTGAGTCCATGCAGTTGTATAAATGCTTGTATACTGCATTGGCATACTGTTCAGCATAGTTATTTGCATCCTCTGAGGGGGCAGTGGTGTGAAGCTACTGATGCCCTCCCTTAGGAGGTTGTAGAAAGCTTTTGAGAAATTTATTAGCCTGATTACAGCTGAGGAGGTTGGGTGGGATAGAAACTTTGAATGAGACAGACTGATGATCTGATCTCTCCAGGGAAGAACATACTGTGGCAGTGGTGAAGCTGTTGCCCATGTTGTTGAGAACCAAGTCCGAAAAGTTATCTCCCCTTGTGGGGGATGAGATGAGCTGCTATACTGCATTAGAACTGATGAAGTTAAGGAATCATTGGGTGAGTGCATTAGTGCATGAATAGTTCACCCAGTGACATAAGTGATCTTTGCACCACCCCAAATGTACAATTATTTCTAGTGCGGTCCAACCACAAGGCAGTCACACTAGATGTTACAATAGTGTCTGCCCCCCTCCCCCAGCAGGAACTGAACTAAAAAACTTCTCCAAAGCTAATTATAATCTATTATGAGATGATATTACTAGCTTCACAGCCCGTACCCCTACTGATGGCAAGGATACCTATGCTGAGGTTTACTGAGGTTTACTCCAATGCTTTGTATAAACACCTCCACAGTTGTTTCGACTCAGCTGTACTGGAAAGGATAAAATTAAGTTCTTCATGTAAAAACAAGCCTCTTTGGTGGACATCCACCATAAAAAGGCTGTATAATAGGAGAAAGAAACTGTTGTCCAAAAGCAGTAGAAGATGGTCCCCAAACTCTAATGACTCCCTTATTGGACTAAATAATTAAATTAGGCACCTAGTGAAAAAAAAACAAAGCTGACTATTAGTCTAAATTGGCCACAGTAGCCAGGGGTAACCACAAGGCATTCTTCTGCTATGTTCACAATTTCAAAGGAAAATACCAGGCTTGCACTGAACTTGTTGTAAATGGCACAACATATACTGAACCTAGTGGTATTGCTAATCTGTTGGCAGATAAGTTCAGTGAAAACTTCTCCCCCCTGTCACCACACAATATACCACAAGATATTGCTCCCACATGTCCTTCCTAGAAATCTCTAAGGAACAGGTCCTTAATGCCCTTTCCAAGGCAAAAAACACGGCCTCTATGGGACCAGACAACATCCCTGGCTGTGTCCTAAATTGCTTAAAGCAGGAGTTAATGGCACCTCTGAGTACCCTCTTCAACCACAGTCTAAGGACTGGGTATGTTCCTGTGGTTTGGAAAATGGCCACTGTCATCCCCTTCACAAAAGAAGCTCCTCTGCTGACTCCGGGAATTACAGACCTATAAGTCTGATCAACCTCATATGGAAGGCCATTGAGCAAATTATCATGGACCTCATCAGCAAGGACATAAGTGACCTCCAAATACTAGACCCATCCCAGTTCAGCTTCGTCAGAGGGAGGTCATGCCTACTGAATTTGGTGAACTTCTTCAAGACAGTCACCAAAGCCTATATAGACCTAGCAAAGACCTTTGATACCATTCCCCACTTAGGCATCATTAATTAACTTACCCAACTGAATGTAAACCAGTACATAGTTAGGTGGGATACTAAATGGCTCACTAAATGGCTCACAAATAGAACACACAGACACACACAGACACACACACACACACACACACACACACACACACACACACACACACACACACACACACACACACACACACACACACACACACACACACACACACACACACACACAGTTAAAATAGGGGACTCTTTATCCACCTCCAGATCAGTAATCAGTGGAGTGCCACAGGGCTTGGTGCTGGGCCCCTATTGTTTGGAATTTACTTTTCAAAGGTGCAGCCCAAAACAAAAGGCACATGGCTAATGAAGTTTGCAGATGACTACAAGCTAGGCATGATCATTGAATCCCCCAGAAACATTGTCATCCTTCAGGAAGGTCTCACTCAGACCAACAATTGGTGTCAAAGCCATGGGCTCAAGCTAAATGCTAAAAAATGTATCATCATTCCCTTCAGCAAGGGAGATGTCCCTGCAAAGTACCTCATTATCAGCAACATATTAGATTTCCAATCCATGGTAAGAAAGATTGGCATACAGGTTGACAGCAACCTCTCCTTTGACCAATATGTCTCCACAGTAGTAAGGAAAGCCTTTTACATTGCCCATCTCATCAATAAGAGCATTGCCTCCAATAAAAATGAGGTTATAACCCCCCATTCCGCCATTTGCTACCTTGCCAATCACCTCCATCAATTGGAGAGACCTCATAGGTACCTTACAAATAAAATTCAAAGTGTCCAACACCAATCCTATGCAGACAGACTAAAATCCCTGTTGCTTTACTTTGTGTCCTACAGACTACTCAGAGGTGACCTCTGCCTAGCTTATAAAGCAACCACTGACCCTGCCCTGATAGAAATGCTACACATTAGCAAGACAAATGGCACTCTCTGCACCAACTCTAGTGACCTCAACATGAGAAGCAATATCAACAGACCCTGCTGGAGAGAAAGGTTCATCTCCCAAAGGCTCCCTCTACTCAGGAATAAGCTTCCAGTCTTAGTAAAACAGAACCCCTCAGTGACCCTCTGCAAGTGTAATCTGGATAATTGGATGGGGAATCACAAATTCATCCCTAGAGTTTTACCTGTGTCTCTTCTTGTTAGGGGCAGCAGGTGCTGAGTCAAGTCTACTAATAGCACCATTAAAAGATGGAAACACTTGGCTAGGCTTGTAATGCATACCTCTCAGCTGTTAGATTTTCACAGAATGTCTAGATTTTTGACTCAAAATTTCAGTATGTTCCTCATAAAAGTTGTGGTTTTCTGGCAAATCACTGGGATGATGTGAGGAATGAAATAAAAAAATAATGACATGCATTTGAGTTTCCGACTTCATATCATTTAGAAAATGCATTTTCAACACAGACCCTGTTATTCTAGTTGCATTCTAAGCTTGTAAGAAAAATATTTAAAATCTGTCCCCTCATTAGGACACATTAGGTCAAACTTTGTCAAGATTTCTTGGGCTAAGTGGTTGAGAGGTATCTTAGGACCTCAGGGCCACTAGCCTAGTAACCTCCTATGAACCTATGATAGCAACTAAAATCAAAAATAACTACAAATCTTTCTTTAACTAAGTCAAGAAGTTAAGAGCTAACTCTCAACAATGTTAGAAGCTAGTCCACAGTAATACCACACTGTCTGAAACAAAGGAAATAGCTAATGTCCTAGCTAACAAATTTACTGCAAATTGTATTCTACCCAAAATTATAGCCATTCCACAGGTTCCACAATCCCAGTCACCCTCTTTAATTACTATGGAAGAAGTTCTCAAAGCCCTCTCAAAAACTAAGAATACTTCTTCCATAGGCCCTGATAAACAAGGTTGCATGATTATCAGTGCCAAATATGGCACAGATTACATTCCTGAAGCCTGGAAAACATCCACTGTAATGCCATTACAAAAGAGTGATACAACCACGGAACCTGGTAACTATAGTCCTATTAGTCTCACTAGCCTCATATGGAAAGCTATGGAGCACATTATCTCAGACCTCATTAACCTGGACATTGAAAATCTCTTAACTCTGGACCACCATCAATTTGGCTTTGTCAAAAGAAGATTCTTGTCTTTTTAACCTCATTTATTTCTTTGAAAAAGTAACTGAAGCTATAGATTGTGGTTATGCGGTACATACAGCATATCTAGACTTGGCCAAGACCTTTTGCACTATTCACCATGCAGGTATCAATGACCGACTCATAAATCTGAATATAAATTCTTATGTTGTGTGTCAGATATCTAACTGGTTCTTTGACAGAACCCATGTGATTAGTATCACTGGTGTCACTTCAGAAAGCAAAACATTTTCCAGAGGCATACCACAGGGCTCACTTGGGGCTGCTTATATTTGACATTTATTATTCAGGCCTGCACTCCTGGTCTATGATTAGCTAAATTTGCAGATGACTGTATACTGGGTGTTGTTATTCAATCTTCATCTGACTCATCAATTACTCCAGCATCACTTAGATCATGTAATAATTGATACAAGGATGATAGTCTCAAATTAAATGTAAAAAAAAAATAGCATAGTTCATTTTGGGAAACAAAACAGTCCACTTACCGTATATGAGATTCACCCCAACAATCCTACATAAAGGATCAAGGCAGTCTTGTTGCTAATTCCTTAAAATCTGACCACCATGTTTCCACAGTTGTACTGAAAGCCTTTTAGGCATCTCCAATAGATCCAAAGAAGTCTTAATTCCCTTTTACTTATATCATAATAGACCCATTATTGAATATAATAGACATCAGAGCAGTAGTCTAGCTAAGGCAGGGTGAGAGGGTCAACTGCCCTGGATGCAAAGTGTTGGGGGGCTGAGATCAGCCAATCCCTTTTTCTGTCTCTTTAATGCAATATTATGGTCATTTTATGGTCAAACCTGAGTGCTATAGAGCTCTCTGTGTGGTCTAAACTGCGGGTCTATATTACGACATTGAAATGCTGTAACATCAAACACCTGAACATTGACAAGTATTCAGCAAAATTCATTTCTGCGATTTGTTAAATACTGGTCGGGCAAATAAATACTTACCCTACAATGCAACTGAACTAATTCTAACTAAATCAAACCCACCCATGTGGGAGCTGCACCCGCCATCCCCCCTAACTAAATATACCAACTCTGAGATCTCACTACAGTGGAGAAAAGGGCAACATTGTGTAGATGGCCAACTACATCTTTGCCCGACAAGTATTCAGTGAATCGCAGAAGTGAATTTCACTGAATACTTGTCTGCATTGAGGTGTTCAATGCCGTAATATAGACCTGTAAACTGCTATAGTTTAAAAGGAAAAAAAAAGAAATAATTTTTTTGAACTATAACTTGAGTGCTGTAGCACACCATGCAGGCAGGGTATGAACTATAGCAAAAATTTGTTACAGTTTAAAAATAGTTTTTTTTTTAGTTTTTTAACCTAAAACATGAGCACCATAGAACTCCATGCAGGCAGGGTATAAACTATAGCAAACAGTTTGCTACAGTTTAAAAAAAATATTTTTTTTAATAAAATTTGTATAAGGAAGGTTGGAGGGCAGGGCACAGAAATGGGGCATGAATGACTGGGACAGGAGGGAGGTGGGCTTGTCATGTATCTGGCCACCTGGTTAGTCTACCAGTAGAAGGAATGCCTGTTTTTTTTTTTTTTGCTGTTCAACAGAAGACCTGGAAGTGCAGGGGTGTAGCTCAATTTGTAATAAGCCGATCATTTAGAATGTAGCTTTTTTGTTCTTCACTTGAAGAGCTGAGGGGTAGGGTGCTGGTTCACAGTACCAGCTCTGCTTCTGCCTCAGAGATTCACAACTAAAAAGTTCAGTGGCATCAGTAATCTTAGTTATCAGGAGAGACTACCAGCCATTTCACTGTATTCAGTCTCTTATGGACTTCTCCCTGGAGTTTTGTCTCTAGCCTCTCAAGCCATCAAAGATCCAGCAATATTTGACCACCTATTCATTTGCAGAACAAATAGTATTTTGAATACTCCGTTAAAGGATCTAAACAGTCATCAGCAGATAAATAAGACATGTTGGCATGATAGATCCATATCCCAACATTCCCTGGAACGCTAATTCCACCTAATACGCGGCTTCTCAGCGCTTCTGTGGATCACTAGTGATATCTGCATTGCTTACTGTACTTATTTCCTTGTTTCACTTGAAAGAAAGTTACTGTTTGTCGTTTTTGCATTTAAGTTACCTGTAACACATTGCACTTAAGTTACCTGGCACTTGCTCACTAAAGCAATTATATGTCAGCACTAAAAATTAAAAGCACTACACCCTCACTCCCCACTGGCCCTGGTTTTCAATTATTAAGGAATTCCCAATATTATTCTAGCATGTCCAAAGGTCAGTTGTCAATCTCCTCTCCGGTCCAGCTGGTGAATCTGGAAATCTTGAGGCAATGTTACAACTGCCTCATGTACACAGACAACCCTCTCCTCCTCCCAACACATTCCAACACATGTGAGAGATGCAACCATATAGCCAAACTGGAGGCTAAGCTCTCTCAACTCAGTACTGGCATAACCAGTCAGGAGGAGAAGGAAACCACACTCACTACAATTCCAGTCTCACATAGACCTACCACGACAGCAAACCAAGCACATAATCACACAAAAACATACTCGGAGGCTCTAAATAAAGATCTGCCTAAGCAGCAGAGACCTCCAAAGCAGACACCCAAGCAGCCGCTACCCCAAAACAAAACACGTGCAACACATATCTCACAAAGCCAGTGTGCCAAACAGTCACAGCCCTTAAGACTAAACAACACACCTGATACACTTGTAATAGGTGACTCTATCGTCAGGCACACTGACATCCCGCTCACCAGGCTGAACAAGGAGAGGGTCACAGTGAGTAGCCTGTCGGGTGCTAGGATCCGCCACATAACACAAGCACTCAGGTCACTCCAAGGCAAGTACAAATATGACTCAGTCATTGTCCATGCTGGTGTGAATGACCTGAGACGTACCTCCCTGGACTACATGAAAAGAGACATAAAGGAGCTCTCTGAGCATGTAGCCCAGGCCGGTATGACCCTGACCTTGAGTAGCATCTTACCCTCACCAAGAATGATGCCACAATATGAAGACAAGATGAGCAATTTCAACAATTGGCTTAAGTACTGGTGTCATTCAAAGGGGATCCAATGCCTGTCAGCTTGGGATCATATGGTCGACAAGCCACAATGCTTCGTTAGGGACGGCTTGCACCTGTCACCCCTGGGCTTTCGGATATTGGCAAAGGCTCTTGCTACCCCCATAGTGCCTTTTTTAGGCAAGGCTCAAAAGACAAACCCACCTCCATAGGTATCACAAGGGATAAGAAACTAAGAGTAATGCTACTCAACGCCAGAAGTCTAAACCTCAAGATGCATGCACTCGAAACTCTCCTTAGCATGGAGAACATCGATATCTGTGTAGTAACAGAAACCTGGTTCAGGGCTCCCGAGAGCACCCCAGCACTACCAGGTTATACCTCATACCATGCTTTTCGGCCCCAAAACTTGGACCGAACCACAAAAGGAGGGGGAGTATCGATATTCATCAAAGATACCCACACCTCCAGGTTGGTGGCAAAGCACGAAGCATCAGAGACTATCCATGTGCAACTAACAGTGGGTAAAACTGCCTTCCAGTTTATAGCCTGCTACAGACCACCCTCCCAAACCCAGGCACCCCACTCGGCCTTCCTGAGAACACTGGAAAATATGAAGGTCTCTCCAAACACCATTATATTGGGCGACTTCAACTACCCAAACATAGACTGGGAGCATTACTCTAGCTCCAACACCCTAGCCCAAAGGTTCCTAGAATTTATAAACTCAAATGCTATGGAACAACTTGTTACCACTCCCACAAGAGGGGAAAACATACTGGACCTGATCATCACCAACATGGGGACTCTATGCTCCAGACCAGAAGTGTATCCCTCACTGGTAAGATCAGACCATAAACTAATCTCACTGGATATTCACATCCCGACCCCAGCCCCTGCCCAGAAAACCACAGTGAAAAACTTCTCTAAAGCAAATTTCACACTCCTCAAAACTGAGGTGGAATCCTTCAAAGCCCCCAGGCCTGTGGAAAATACGGCCCAGACCACAGAATCCTTTATAAACGCATTCTATGAACACCTTCAGGAATGCATGGATCATGTGATCCCAAATAAAACCAAGACCCAATCCTCCAAAGGCAGACGTCCTGACTGGTGGACCCCAGCCATAAAAAAACTATACAATAGAAGGAGGAAGCTACTAAATGATAGAGCAAAATCCCAAAAAGGGAAGGCATCACTGATCAGTATTAGCAAAAAACTACGGGCACACATAAAATTGTCTAAGGCCAGCTTCGAGAGAAAAATTGCACAGGACACTAAGGATAATCACAAGGCTTTCTTTAGTTATGTTAGGAACCTGGGTGGTAATTCCCAGATATGCTCAGAATTAGTCCAAAATGACAAAAATACACCGAACCCACAGACATTGCCAACATCCTAGCTGACAGGTTCAGCGCAAACTCCCTCCCCACCAAAAGGGCAAATATCTATCCCAGCAGAGTGCTGCCCCCGACATCTCAGATGCTCAGGTAAGAGCCGCCTCTCCAAAGCAAAAACACAGCATCAATGGGACCAGATGGTGTCCCGGCTGCGCCCTACATGAACTCCAAGAAGAGATAAACCCAAACATAAAACTACTGTTCAATCTCAGCCTTACTACAGGATATGTGCCCAAAAGTGGCGACAGCAACAGTGGTCCCTCTCCATAAAGGTGGTGCCTCAACGGATCCTGGAAACTACCTCCCCATAAGCCTGATTAGCTTGGTCTGCAAAGCTATGGAAAGTATCATCATGGACCTCATAAATAAAAATATTGGGGACCTACAGACACTGGATCCTTCCCAGTTCGGCTTTGTTAAGGGCAGATCCTGCCTCTTAAACCTGGTTGATTTCTTTGAAACAGTCACCAAGGCCATTGACGAGGGGAAGGTAGTTCACACAGCCTACCTGGACCTCACAAAAGCCTTCGATACAATACCCCACTCGGCATTATAGATAATCTCACCAGCTTAAATATAAACCCCTATGTCACTAGATGGATTGCAAACTGGCTCAAGGACAGAACCCACATGGTTAGAATTGCTGGAGCCATGTCAGACTCCAAACCAGTTACAAGTGGTGTCCCACAAGGCTCAGTCCTGGGACCTCTCTTGTTTGGTATATATTTCTCGGAGGTACAGGCCAACACGGAAGGACTGTGGCTGACCAAGTTCGCAGATGACTGCAAACTGGGCGCCATAATCGACTCTCCAGCCGACACAAGTATCCTCCAAAAGGGCCTCATAGAAACAGACAACTGATGCCAGAGCCATGGCCTCAAGCTAAATGCCAAAAAGTGTATAGTCATCCCCTTTGGCAAAAACAAAGTGCCCACAAATTACCACATAGGTGGTAATCCATTAAGTACAGAAGAAGTAATTAGGGACCTGGGGACCCAAGTTGATAGCAATCTCTCATTTGACAACTATGTGGCCAAAGTGGTTAGAAAAACATTTTATATAGCCCACCTAATCATGAAGGGATTCACATCTAGATCAGCGGAGGTCATTGTGCCTCTATACTCATCCCTCATCAGGCCGATAATTGAGTACACTGCCCCTTTTGGGATGTACCTTACCAGACACCTGCAGCAACTGGAAAGACCCCAAAAGTACCTCCCCAAGAGGATCAAAGGGCTCAAACAGATGCCATATGCTGCCCGGTTAAAGAAATTCCAGCTCTACTCAGTGGCATACCGCCTGTTGAGAGGCGATCTGTGCCTGACGTATAAAGCCATGTCCAACCTGGAATTAATGGACATGCTGCACCTGAGAAAATCCAAATCCCATCGAGCTACACACTCGAGAGACTTGAACCTCAGCACTGAAATAAATAGGACATGCTGGAGGGACAGATTCATAACCCAGAGGCTCCCTTCACTCTGGAATAAAATCCCAGTCCAGGTTAGGCAGAGTCCCTCATTGACTCTCTTCAAGAGGAATCTTGATGAGTGGATGGGAGATCGTAGGTTTACCCCGGGTATCACTTCTGTGTCACTGTTAGACAGAGGCACAGTATACTAACCTCGAAAAAGGGCATAGCAAAATAAATTTAAAATGGGTGGTGAAAGCCAAACACATTCTGGCTAGGCTTATAAATGCCCTAGGGCAGATAGCCTAGTATGAACCTATGAACCTATGAACCTATATCACTCACCTCTGGAACAAACTTTTACTGCATGCCAAGTAGAGTAACACCCATGCCACCTTAAATGCAAACTTAGATAATTGGATGGACAGCCTTAAATTTTCCCCTGGTTTATGCTGACTTGCCCTCCTTGAGGCTAGAAGGAACTTTTGAATACATTTTTTACTAGGCTTGTAATGGTCTACAGACTGATTGCCTTGTACTTACCTATGAACCTAAATGTGCATTCAAAGAAAGTATAGGAAGTTTTACTTGGTAGCAAAGTTACCGTCTGCCTCAATATTTTATATGTAGAATGAAATATCACCACAGCTGCAGTTTGTATAACTGTTTTGGATAAAGTGCACGCTGGAAAACAAATGAATGAAGAAAACAGAACTGCATTAAATGACACTAATTGGCATTGTTGCAGCTGGAAGCCTGAAGTAGTATCTCACCAATCAGCACAAAGTTTTCATTGCTGTGTCTGTTTTGAAGGCAACAATTAAAACAAAAATACTATACATCTATAGTATGACTTGAAACTTCAAAGCTTTATTGTTCCCATCATCTCTGCAGAAAAAAATATTGATCTTCTGCATTATTTGCAGCTTCCTATTTCTTTAACTGATGTGTTACATTTGCTCATGTCCATGAAATCTAAGGCTTGCCAGAAGGTCACCATCCTTTAATACTGTCCTGTGCATCTGTCATCCCTCCATGCAGTTTAATGATGTCATCACTCCATGCAGTTTAATGGTATAATTTGGCGCTTTGATGTAACATTCTGTACATCTAGTGCACATGTTCCTATCATTCATCCTCTCTCCCTCCCTACCATTTTCACATTTCATTTACTCACAGTAGCCATAGAAAAATGAATACACAAAATGAATTGTAAATGGACACGTTCACTGAATGTTGACTTTTGACCCCACATTGCTAAAATTAATAAGCCAGAAAAATGTAGGTGCTAGACCTAACAGGTTTAGAGGGGTCACACAAAATGAATAACTACATAATAAACAAGTTTATAGTTTTCACTGTTACTATGACTTAGAATAAATAATGTGCATGTTACTTTGGAAATTCCAAGTTGTTTTGTTTTATATCCAGCCCTTCACAGCTAGCATATGCTCAAGGTAGCACACAGTCACAAAATGATATCCTGCTACCACATGTAACAGAAATCTTTGCAGATGCTAACTGACAAGATTAAATATAATGGGTTGTACTATATGGCACAATTTATCTTCGTCATATTCCTACAACATTAATTTTTAAGAAAGATAATGTACTCACTCACTCAGAAGACCACATAAATATCCAGTGAAGAGCATAACTAGAGCTGTCGTGACATTGGGGTTATTCTACAAGTATTGAGTCCCAAGTGCTTGAAGACTACTGTCTCAAAGCCAGAGACTCAAGCATCTTGTAGGGGTAGGCTGCTATTCTCTTCATACTCAAACTTGACTATGAGTTCAGGCAAGCAGCTACCATAGCTTACTCAAAGGTAATTGAGTTTGAGCGAGATAGGTGTGGCAGCTATGGTGAGGCAGTGGGAGCATAGATTTTTACAACTGTTAAGAAGGGGGGTTTAGGGGTAGGGAGTGCAAAGGGAGTTTTAGGTTAGGAAGTGGGAGGGTTATTTTAAGTTTAGAGACAAGGGGGTTTGGGAGTTTTAGAGGTAAGGAGCCAGAAGGGTGTTTTAGGATTAGAGTTATTATTCTAGTAGGGGTATACAGTTTTGTAGGATAGGGTGTTGGGAGAGCTAAGTATTATGGGAGATCAAATTCATGGGAGCTAGAGTACTTGCCTTGTTAAACAAGTGTATCCCTAACAAATAGCATGCAGGCAAATTGTAGTAAATGTGAAAATTGCACTACTTTTCAGTTAAAGACACAGAGTATTGTTTTATTCACTAGCCAAACCAATGTTTATTTAAACATATTACAGCCTAAAACATTTATTCTATGTACTAACTGAAGCAACATTAAAAAATAGAACGTGGTTCAAGGGACAAAATTTTACAATTTCAGCAATACTGCAAAAAGTCAGCAATTATGCATGCAGCAATAGCAGCACGAACCAAGTCAGCAATTCAGTTAAATGGTGGTGCTGCGGTAGCGTTGTCACCTCACAGTAAGATGTTGTCCTGTTCGATTCTCAGCTAAAGCGTCTTCTGTGTGGAGACATGCGTGAATGGGCGTACCTTCGTTGAAGGTTGTGCGTCAGAGCTGGCAACTCGGTACGTAAAAATCTACTGCCAATCATTAGCGGACCGGAGTTCCGCTGTGGCGACCCCTAACTGGGAAAAGCCGAAAGAGTTGATTGAGTTACATGAAAATGGAAATAGTAAGACATACGTATGGTGACTGTGTTCCAACGGGTCTGCTGCTTTGTTTCTAACAGTTAATCAAACTTCAGTATAATTTACATATCTTTAATAGGGTTCTCCAGTGATATGCCTTACCTGAAACTTCCTGTCACCTTCTGGTTTCTACTAACTGCATTAATAGCATGTCTTTTGGTCTTGGACTCACTTCCCATTGACTGAGAGCAAAACTCTAAACTTAACAACAATGCTTCCTTCAAAATCAAAGAAGGGCTGCTTACAATATACAATGATTGTTCACTGGGTCTTACTTATATGATCAAAAATGCCATCTACAGTTACTGCTCCTTTAGAATGATGCCAACCACATAATCCTTCCCCAATAACATTTCTTTAAACTTTATCACACCCTTCTTAAACTCATTTTTATTAGGGAATGTCCATGCGAACCCTGGACCAATCATACCAAACTAACCAAGTCCATACTAAAAATCCCATAATTTGGAGAAAAGGTCTAGAAATAGGCTCTTTTAATCCTGTCACAACAGACAGTAAATAACACCCATATAATTTGTAGTTAACCATTGAAAAGACTTGCATTGTTGCTATACATGAAAACTCATTAAACGATTACTTATGCCACACACTTCATAACCATCAACTAGAGTATAAACTCATTAAAATATTACTTATGCCACTGACACTTCATAACCATCAACTAGAGTATAGTCAGTCAAATAAGAACAGGATCCAGGTGTGGTGGCTTGACTCTGCTTCTATTCCTAAATTACATTTCTTTGGAAATGTATTTATTTTTCAAAAGTAAATGTTAAGGGTGAAAGAAGTCCCAACTGGGTGCTATTCCATATTTCTTTTGGCAGACACCATAATCTATGTGTAGGTGCAGTATATGCATCTCCTTCCTCATTGCCTGCCATGTAATAAGTCCTCCTTAAAATGGTACCCAATGCATACCTCTCAACTGTACAGGTTCACTGAATGTCCAGATAGATTTTTGCCTCATATTTTTGGTCCATTTCTCATAAAATTGTGGTTTTCTGGCAAATTGGTGGCAAATCATTAAAGACTAAAGTTAGAAAATAATGACAGATATTTGAGTGTCAGACTTCATATCCTTCAGAAAATTCATGCTAATGCAAAACCTGTATTCTATCAACTTGTTTGTAAGAGCAATATTTAAAAATTGTCCATATTTTGGGCCTTTGTCCCACTTTTATTTATAGCTTTGTCCAGATTTCTTGCTGTAAAAGGTTGAGAGGTATGACCAAATGGCATTCAAGTAATACTGCTATCTTAGGTGACTTTGATACAAAATGGAATAGGTCTTGAGACTTGCCAACTTGACAAAGTACTACAAATGAGGCTTGATCAGTTAGTAAGGATACCAACAAGGTCTGCTACATGAACAGGAAACAATTCAGCTTTAGACATAATCAAGACCAGTATTAAGTATAAATGTATACACATTAAAGTTCTTCCTAACAGTCTTAGTGACCACTGTCCTGTAATCTCCTCATGTTGATTTAGAGGAAAAAAGGCCTCGTTGACACACCTATTTCAGGAAATAAGCAAGCAGACTTTAATGCATACCTTCAGTACATAGACTGGTGCCCTATCTATACTCTCATTCAGGCCCAGATCTTGCTCTATTTCATATCTACACTTTCCACAAGTCAATACCCTCTCTTCCCGACTTTGTGTAGAAGACTGAGGGCAGAGTTATGCCCATGGTTAACTAAATATATTAAAATCTGATGAAACTGAGACACAATACAATGAAAAACTGGAAACAAGACATCTTCAATGAATAGTATAGCAAACACATCTGAACTACATATATACAGATTACTTCAGTATGCTACACTCAGTGTTTAGCATGCTGCACCCAACATTCCTTATATATACAACTAGGCAGCCACTAACCATGCTAATGCAAACTATCAGGAAAGAACAAGATGCCCTTTCTAACACACCCAACCAATTCTAGAAAGAACTTACAGAAAACTCTATAATGTTTTTCAAGTGTTTCAACTACATCTGCAACCTTCCAAGTTAAGATAAGAATATTTTATTGATTTAGTGCACTTGTATTTGCTCTATATTGTGACCACAAATGTTTTGAAGCATTTTTAAAGCACTTATTTAATTTTGTGGCAAAAATAGTTATTTCTCTGTTTGTTAGCTTTTCTAATTCTGCTTGCATCGGAATTGTCTTAAAGAAGGGTGAATTAACTAGGCACTTAGTTGTTGGCAGCTGTTTTTTGTTTGTGGTTTAATTTTAGTTTGACAGTTGCGTTTGCTGTGCTTTTACATTAAGAAATTCCATGATAATATATCTTGTGGCATCAGGTGTTTACCTGATCTCTCCGAGTTGGGAAGCACCTCAGAGTTCAAAGCGTGGCTGTTTATTTATGAGAAGGCATAGGAGTCTGTTTAAAAGTTTTCTGCTATACATCAGGCAAGTTTTTGCAGTACTGCCCACCAGGCAGCAGCAGATAGCAGTGCCCTGTATAGTAGCAAATGTCTAGACTGTATAATGTTCCTATAAAGTTAGGATTGGGTCTAAAACCCGTTAAATGGTGTGGCACTGTGCAGAATTTAGCTCAGAAAGCTAGCTTGCACATGGAATAGCATTACCATATCCTAGTACTATATAGAATCTTGTCCTTAACCTCAGATACTAGTTTGTGTATTGCACTGCACTACCATATCCTAGCACTTTATACTATTTTGCCCTTACCCCAGAATCTACCCTAGGAGACCCCAGTTGAAACCCAGCCCCTAATCCTTAACAGTCTACCCTATTACAGGAAAGGACAACATGGATATGCAATTTTCAGATTTCTCTGGAATCATCTTGGCTGATTTGGGCATCCTAAGTCAACCAGTTAATCATGAAATAAAATAATACACCATGCGAAACAAGTAAATACACAACTTCTATGCAGGCAAAAATTTCACATACAAATGAGGCTGTCAAGAACACCAACTCAACATTTCTCACAAACACACACACACACACACACACACACACACACACACACACACACACACACACACACACACACACACACACACACACACACACGCACTGCTCACCACACACACACACACATAGATTGTATCATGCTAAGGTGCTCAAAAGAAACCTTCCCAAATCTCAAAGACCTCCAAAGCCACCTAACGACAAAACTGCTCCTCAGCAACCACTAAAACACACACCAAAAGCAACACCAAAGATCTCACAAAAGCCTACACCCAATGGTCCCACAAGAGTAAAGCCCATAAGACAAACATGTAATTTAACTATCTTATCATTCATTGGGGACTCCATTGTGTGACACACAGATGCCCCACTCACTAGGTTAGACAAGGAGAAGATAACAGTTAGTTACCTGTCTGGAGAGAGGATCTGCAATAAAATGCATGCAGTCATGTCACTGTACTCCAGATACCAATATGATTCAATCATAGTCCATTTGGGTGTAAATGACCTGAGATGTATCACACTGGACTATATGAAAAGAGACACAATGACTCTCTTGTAATATGTGTCACAGATTGGTACGAGCCTTGCACTGAGCCACAATATGAACATAAAATTATTGATTTTAATAATTGTGTTAGTGCCTGGTGCCACTGCAGGGGATCCAGTATCTGTCAGCATGGTAGGCATAGTCAACAGACCATGTTGCTTTGTCAGGGATGGACTGCACCTGTCTCCCCTCACCCAGGCTTTTGGATTTTGGCTAAATTTTTATCCACCCCTTAGAGCCTTTATTAGGCAATTCCAAAAAGACAAAACTATCAACATAATGAAAAAACCTCTAAGCAACCTTAAGGTGTTAGTGCTCAATGCTGGGACTCTTAACAAAAAAACCACCACCACCCTTCAAACCCTCCTCACTCTGGAGAATGTTGACATCTGTGTGTGCCTGAGACTTGGTTTAAAGCTGTAGAAAGAACTCCAGCAGTGCAAGGCTACACATTTATACCAGAAACAGCATAGAGTGGGGCCAAAGGTGGAGGTGTTTCAATCTGCATTAGCAACAACATGCCTCCAGGTTGGTTAAACAGAATGATATCATGGATCTTATCCATGTGCAAGTCACCAAAGATACAGTCACTCATCGCATCATGGCTAACTGCAAGTCACTATCTAATGCCCATAGAGTCTCATGACTCTTACCACAACCTACCAGAAGTTCTTAGCATCCAACCAAGCATCCTTTCATGGGTGACTATAACTACCCCTCTATAAGACTGAGAAGCTTACACTGCCACAAACTCACAGGCGCAATGCTTCTTGTTTTACTAAAACAAGCACCCTGGAATAAATAGAGCGCAGACTCCAACCTGAGGATCAAACATACTGGATCTGGTGCTGGCCAACATGGGAGAGCATTGCCCCCTCCATGTCACGTCATCACTAGTGAGGTCAAATGACAAAACTACCTCCTTTGAAGTAAAAATCAGCTCAAAAACCCAGCTAAACCAGTAACAATTACAAACTATTTTAAGGCAAACTACATCTTATTAAGAGACTTCGCAGAATATAATGGTAAGAAAGCGTACCCATTAGTAGACATACAGGAAGGAAAAAATATATAGTGGCCTACTTAAGAGAGGACATAATAGTAAAAACTGGAACCAGTCCCCCTATACAGTTAACAACAGGCAACAGTTAAACAAACTACATATAGGAAGAATTTTTTAAGGAATCAGTGGGGGGGGGGTATAGGAGACAAGATAGAGGGAGAGAGGCCTCAACAGCAGTGGAGAACCAGGGACAGAGAACACTGGTAAAGATGAACCACCCTGATGTTTTAGATGAGATACTCCAAGAAGGGATAGTAAACACTTATAAAGGGTACCATATTTATAATTATACTGACACTGCGCGTACTAAAGAGCACTTTTCCCTTTTTATGAAAGGTTTAAAATATGTTCCAACAAGGAAGTTATACTGATGTTATTTTAGAGTTAAAAATATTTATGAGGAAACTCAATTTAGGATATATTTTTCAGAAACAAAGTACAAATGGAAGAAAGGAAAAGGAAGTCAAGACGAGAAGTACCTTTAACCCACCGTTAGAACCTACTTTAAGTGAACCAGAAAAAGCTATTACAGATGATATATATGCACTGAAAAGTAAAGATGAAAGAGAGAGTATGTCATATAATTTGACCAAAAAAGGAAAAGAATTATTAGAACAGATGAGAAATGATCATTCTATCAGAGTCATGTGGCCAGATAAGGGGGACAGTGTTATATGGGGCATTGAAATGTTGTTGTGTCTTTCGGCTTTTCCCGGTTAGGGGTTGCCACAGCAGAACTCCGGTCTGCTAATGATTGGCAGTAGATTTTTACGTGCCGAGTTGTCAGCCCTGATGCACAACCTTCAACGAAGGTACGCAGATTCACGCATGTCTCCACACAGAAGATGCTCTAGCTAAGAATTGAACAGGACAACGTCTTACTGTGAGGCGACAACGCTACCGCAGCACCACCACCGCATATTCTCAGAAAATATTTGAGATGCTTTATGACACAGAAACATATTCTAATGCCTCCCTTAATGAAATAGATATAGCACACTGCCACATTGACTACTATTTGGAAGAATATTTGATAGATGAAAGAATTTCACCAGAGATTTATATTTTTTTGAAAGTTAGACATCCAGTGGCAGCCACTATTTTTGGGATTCCCAAAACTCATAAAGGTTTGGAACATCTTAAATTTAGGCCCATAGTGTCAGGACAAGGTTCTAAAACCTACCCTTTTGGGGTGGTAATAGACAAGTGGCTTAAACATGTTTACAACAAGGTAGACCACCTTTTGATAGATTCTTGGGACTTCCTGGGTAGGCTAAAAAATAATCTCTGAGAAGAAAACATTTCCTTTCTTAAGGTTGATATAGTGGACTTATCTACATCCATTCCAAAAAGTGAAGGGATACAGCTCCTTTTATAAAGTATGAAAAAACATAGGGACTTTTCTGATGGCAAAATAAGTTTGATTTCTGAATTTATGGAACTTGTATTAGATTATAATTACATTTATTATGAGGGAGAATATTTTAAACAGAATAAGGGTGTAGTGATGGGGGCATCATGTGCCTCCATTTATGCTAATATTCTGCTTTTAGAATGGGAAGAAACTACAATTTTCCCTAGTGAGTGGTTTAGCTATATTAAAATGTACGTGCATTTTTTGGATGATGTAGTCATTTGTGGACAGGAACAGAAGAATTTGTAGAATTTCTGAATAATTCATCTAGTTTTTTGAAATTCACATACACCAGTAGTGTAGAAAGCATTAACTATTTGGATACATTTATACAAAAAATTAGTAAAGGATTTAAGTCCAATGTTTATAGAAAACCCACATTTAGTAATTCCTATTTAGAGTATACTAGTAATCACCCCCGCCATCAAAAAAAATAATATAGTCAAAGGTCAACTAATTTGAGTTGCCTGTATGACTTCTGATGAGGGAGACGTAGATAGAGAGTTACAAAAAGTAGCTATTTTATGAAAGAGGGTATCCAGCTAACATAATGGAGAAAAATGTAAAATATGTTGAGTGAGTGGGGTAAAAAATTTAAACCACTGTTAGGTGATGTACTACAGGAAAAAGAAAATCTGGAAGAGGAGAAACAATTTCATAGGGACATGGTTATCCCTTTTTGTGGACAAGTCAAACAAGTGAAAAAGATTTTTGAGAAGAATTGCTCCATTCTTAAAAATAACCCTATAATATTTTCAGTTGGTTGGAAGGAACCCACTTTTGTATACAAAACTGGACTCAATTTAAAAGGGGCATTTGAACTTACTAACAAAAGTTAGGTAGTGGGTAATAGTGGTACAACAAGATGTGGTGCTTGTGCACAATGCAAGCTCATTAAAGCTAGGAACATGGTAATCCTGCAAAACATTTTCAAGTCTAAGGTTTTCTTTGAAAAAGGAAATTGTCAAACATCAGGGGTGATATATCTCCCAACTTACTACATAGGCAAGACAGAAAGGCATCTTAGGGACAGAATATATGAGAACCAGTTATCAGATTGCTACAAGAAATATAAATAATGCCCTATATAAACATTCATTAGTATGTGCAAATTTTGTTCAGTTTTTATTTGGTATTGTAGAGCGAGTAAGACCAAATCCTAGAGGGGGAGTTTACAGGAATTATATAGAGGAAAGGGAAATTAAGCAGCAAATAAAACTAGCTGTGACCATGCACCAGGTCTTAATGAAATGGTATCCTTAAAACCAATATTAGTGAGGAAAGCTACCTCATAAGTACTGGGTATCTTAGTCTGTGTGTGTGTATGTGTGTGTGTGTGTGTGTGTGTGTGTGTGTGTGTGTGTGTGTGTGTGTGTGTGTGTGTGTGTGTGTGTGTGTGTACATGTGTGTGCGTGCGTGTGTGTGTGTGTGTGTGTGTGTGTGTGTGTGTGTGTGTGTGTGTGTGTTGGGGGGGGTTCAGCTACACAGTATATATATGTTTTAAAGCAAGTCAATAGATAAAATGTGGTTGATTTTTTGATCTTAAACAATTTTTAAGTTTACATTTGATGAATGTCTTAGAATTTGAAAAGTTCTTTTTTATAAATGATGTTTGTTAAAATGTTCTTGTGTTAAAAGGTTTTTCTAGTACATTTCATTTGAACATTAAGGTATTTGTATCTTTAAAGGATTGTGAAGCGTGATGACATCACTCATTTTAACAATATTTAAAGGCTGTACTATGGAGTGCAGTTAGATTCTGATGAAGTCCCCAGTTTAGGGGATGAAAGCGCTCAATCTGTGTCTTTGTATGTTGGAAGAATAAAAACAGCTTGGACTGAAGAGTTTGGCTGACTGACAGTGTTTCCTACTGCTTCACAGTGTATGTTTTGGACTTTTTTTAGTTACATCTTATTAAGTGACAGTTTGTCAAAATTCAAAGCTCCCCCTAATCCGAGATCAAAGCTACCTATGCAGACTTATTCACAAAACAAATATGTGAATGCCTGCATAGAGGCTGCCGCACCTACCAGAAGTATACCCAAAACAAACAATAAAAACAAACCTCGTTGGTTGAATCCTCAATTAAACAAGGTATATCATTTATTTATTTATTTATTTGCACTTTCTTTACCGGGAAAGTCCACTGGGCTGCTCAGAGCCTGTTTTCAGTAGAGGCCTGGGGAGAAAACTCCAAGATGCATAATTAAAGGTGAAACACATACAATATTAATATTCAGCAGAAGTATATACAAAGTGTAGTTATCATTCAGTTGACAAAAATGATCACATAGGAGGCATCAATTAAGGATTTACATTGCATGAACTTTACAAGCTATTAGAGCAGAGAGCAGTTTCAGTAAATATTATCTGATAGCAGCATATGAAAACATTACTTGAACTAAATAATTTAATGAGGCTAGGTGCAGGTGCAATGCCAGATAGAAGATAGGTATTCAGTTAAAAATGTTTTGAAAGAAGCAGGATTCTGGGTTGTTCTAAGTGATAGTGGTACAGCATTCCAATTTTTCACTATGGTACAGGAGTAAAGAAGCTGGCCAGGTGGAAGGTTTGGTTTATGTATAATAAAATATATAATATAATATACTCATGGCCAAATCAGGAAGGGCAACTCCCTTAAAAACAAGTGTTCTCTTATATAACTAAACAAGAAACTAAGATGTCTAATTAAGTCGAATAATGCCAACTATGAGTCATAGTAGTTTCTCTGGGTAAGGAAAATCACAAGGCCTTCTTCAGGTATATCCCGAACCTTAAGGTAAAACACAGCAGTGTGCTGAACTGGTGGTGAATGGTACCACCTGCACCAATTAGGGTGTCATAACAAACATACTGACTGATAAATTTAGCTCTAATTTCATCCCTGACTCCACCCCACCCCACCAGGTGAAATCCCCTCCAACATACTTCCCCCAGATTAATAGGGACCAGGTGATGGCATCACTAGCTAAAGCCAAGAACACTGCCTCCAAGGGTCCTGACAACATCCCTGGTTGCCTCCTGAACAGTCTAAAACATGACCTATCAGAACCACTTGAGGCTACATTTGAAGTGAATGTATGACCATAACAGTCATTCCCCTCCCCAAGCGTGAACCATCAACTGACTCTGGCAACTACACACCCATCACTCTACCAAGCCTAATATTCAAAACATGCAAAGAATTATCATGGAAATGATAAACAAGGACATTAGCAACCTACAGACACTGGACCCACCCCAATTTGGCTTTGTTAAAGGAAGGTCATGCCTACTTAATCTAGTAGATTTCTTTGGGAAGGTCACAAAGGCAATGCAAAAGGTAAAACAGTGCATACTGTGTATCTTGATCTAGCCAAGGAATCTTATACAATCATACCTATCAACTGTCCAGATTTTCACAGAATATCCATGCTTTTAATTCATATTTTTGGTCTGTTCCTCATAAAATTGGTGGTTTTCTGCCAAAGCATTGAGGATTAAAGTAATTAAATAATGATATACATTTGAGTTTCAGACTTCGTATCCTTCAGAAAATGCATGCTAACTCAAATCCTGTTATTTTAGCAACTTTCTAAGTCCATAAGAGCAATTTTTCAAATCTGTCACTATTTTTGGGCCTTTGACCCCTCATTATTGTAGGTCTTGTCCAGATTTCTTTTGCTAAGAGGTGGAGAGGTATGGATAGAATACCCCACTTAGGTATTGTTGACAAGCTCTCTAAGCTAAACATAAATCCCTGCATAACCAACTGGATTACTGGCTGGCTCACAGACAGGACCCAAGAAGTCAGGATCTGTGGGACCACCTCCACTAAGAGACTGGTCACTAGTGGAATACCCCATGGCTCCATACTGGGCTCGCTAACATTCAAGGCCTCACCAAGTTCACAGATGACTGTAAATTGTGAGGTATTACAGAGCTGCCTTAAAACACCAACATCTCAGAAGAGTTTAGCAAAGACAAATGAGTAATGCCAAAGCCATTGTGACAGCTGGAGCACCCACAAAGGTTTTTCAACAGGAGAATTTGGGACATGACTACTCTGTCTTACACTGATCGACTAATTGAATTGCACAAACCTACTCGACAGATGATCTGTCTCTGTATTCAGTCTCTTACAAGCTTCCTGTTTTACACGACTTTCTCAAATTCTGCCCTGATTTTATTTATTTATTTGCAGTTGGTTTACTAGGATAGTCCATTGGGCCAAGAAGAACACATTTTCAATGGAGTCCTGGAGAGAAAAGCTCCATAAAACATACACAAGATAAATGCTCCATACAAACAATACACATGATCAAAGTTGTTGTTTACATAGTAATACAGAAATACAAATAAGAACATATCATTCAAAGATACAGCTTAAGGTATTCACAAATAAAAGTTATAAAATAGAAGTAAATATTTATAAATATATATATTCCTACTATAGAAATATAACAGTAGGGCACAGCGTGCATGGGATGCCTGAGGGTGTTAGTAGGGAGGAGAGAGGGATGAATGTTAGGAGAAGAGGAGTGGGAAGGGATGTGGGGAGGTGTTTGGGAAAAAAAGAAAAAATAAGGTGGAAGAGGAGAAAGGGAGGGAGCAAGGGAACAGCAGAGAGGGAAAGGGTAGGGTGAAGGAGTTATGTGGGGTGTGAGAGAGATACAAGATGTGAGTGAAGGGAGGATTTGAAGGTAGCGTGGCTAGTGATGGTATGGATAAATGGTGGTAGGGAGTTCCATTGGTGTGGTAAGGCAAAGGATAGGAGATTTTGTTCAGGAAGACGAGTAGGTTTGTGCAATTCAATTAGATGATGATTGCTGGATCTTAAGAATCTTTCAGGAAGGTGCATTTTAAAGGTGAAAGAAAGGGAGGGCCAGAGAGAGGGACTGAAAATGAGTTTGTGAGCATGAATAAGTTGAATGTAAGTGAGATAATTGGGTAACTCTAACCAATTTAGTTTGTGAAGGGAGATACAGTGATGGGTAGAAGATCTGTGGCTTGACGCGAACTTGGCAATTTTGTTATAACAGGAAGAGAGTTTATTCTTAAGAGAGGATTGTAGGTTAGAGAGGAGAGGGGCGCCGTATAGTATAGATGGAATGAGATATGTAGTAGAGGGTGAGCTTTGAATAAGTGTAGAGGTAGTGATTGTGGCAGTAAAGCATGCCAGGTTTCTGGTGTGTTTTTTTTATATTTATTTGTAGGTGGGTGTCAGACTTAAGCTGGTCATCCATGAGTACACCTAATAGTTTAGCCTTGGATACTAATTGGAGTAGAGTATTGTTCTGGCTGGTGATGGAGAAAGAGTTTTCATCTATGGTGGTTGCTTTAGAAGGGTAAATATGAGTTTAGTTTTTGAGGCATTGAGTGCTAGGTGGTTATCTGGCATCCACTGTTCAGTGGTAGAGAAAGCATCTTGGGTTAGCTTTATGAGGGTAGTGGTGGAGGTGGCGGAAAAGATGATAGTAGAATAATCTGCATATTGGATACATTTTGAATTTGGGATTGATTGGTGGAAATCATTTATGAAAATATTGAACAGAAGGAGACCTAGAATGGAACCATGTGGTATGCCAGTGGTGGTGTTGAGGAATGAGGAGGTGGTTTTTTTCCATTTTACTGCTTGTTGCTATTAGAGAGGTAACTGGTAAACCAGTTGAGAGAGGAGAGGGATAGGTTTAGATTGGAAAGTTTAGTTAGGAGAAGGCTGTGAGAGATGGTGTCGAAGGCTTTAGAGAGATCAAGAAGAAGGGTAGATACGATACTGCCAGAGTCATGGGCTTTGTTAACAGTCTCAAGGAAGGAGAGACGAGCAGTGGTAATGCTGTGACCAGGTCTAAATCCATGTTGTGGTGGTGAGCAGGTGATTGTCTGAAAGGTAGGGTAGTAGTTGTAGGTGGATGCATTTTTCAAGAATTTTAGAGATGGGGATAGGATGGCTATAGGTTGCAAGTTGGGAATATTGTTATTTTTACCTCCTTTGTGTAGGGGAATAATAAAGGCCTTTTTCCAAAGTTGGGGTACATAGCTTTCTTGGATTGAATAATTTATCAGTATGCAGCTAGGGAAAGCAATGGCTTCTGCAGCTACCTTTAAAAAGTAGGAGGGAATATTATCAGGGGCACAGGAGCATGGTTTCAATTTCTGGAGAAGTTTTTTTATTGTGGATATGGGAATGGGTCTTACAGAGAAAGGAGGAGATTGGGATGTGGAGGTGTTTGGAGATGAGAAGGCAGGGGTAGGTAGAGGAGAGGAAGTAGTGTTACTAGTGAAGGATGATGTTAGTTTGGTAATGGAGTAAATTGGGTCACCAAATCTGTGTCTGTGGCTTTAAGATCGAGGCAGGAGTTTTCTTTTTTGCTGGGGTTGAGGAGGGTAGTAATACCATTCCATAATTTTTTAGGATTTGTTTTGTGGCTAGTTTGGAGTGAGGTGAAGTAGTTTTTATGGTCAGCTATTATAAACTTTTTGACTTTGTTGCAAAATGTTTTGTATTCATTAAGGATGATGGGAGTTTTATTTTTCTGGGAGCTTTTCCAAGCTTTATCTTTAAGGTGCATGGCAGCAAGAGTTTCTTTGGTTAGCCAAGGGGCAGTTTTACTTTTTATTATTTTTGTTTTTAATGGGGCAAAGGCATCTAAGAGGTTTAAGAATGTTGTACTGAAGTAGGTAACGGCATTTTCCAGAGAGAGAATTTTTAGTGGGTTCCAGTTTGCGGATTTTAGTGAGTTTTAGAAGGTATTAGGATTGAAGATTTTAGGGAGAATGTAGAGATATAGTTATGAGATAGTTGTAAGGGGGAGGGTAGAAGGTAAGTGAAAGTGGGTAAGTGATCACTGAGAAGGTCAGGAAGGGTGCCACTGTCGATATGTAATGAGGGTGGGAAACTAAGATCCGATCTAGAGTACTACCAGTAGAGTAGTCTTTGGAGGGTGTAGCTGTGGAATTGATTGGCTGAGAGAAATTATACACATTTATATTTAGGGAGTTTGTTGGAGATAATATGGAGGTCCAGTTAATGTTTACATCGCCCAGAATTATGGTCTCATAGCAAATATTGGTGGAAAACCAGGAGAGAATATTTTTGAGTACTGGGGTATTATCTCCTGGAGGAATGTAGAGGAAGGCTATACATATATGCTTGTGACAATTTATTTAAAGTCGAGCTAGAATTAGTTCAGAGTTAGCCAATTAGGGAATAGGTTTAGTGTAAGGAGTGACTGTGATGGAGGATGAGTAGATGAGAGCCACCTTCCATCTTTTTTATGGGCTGTATCTTTTGTTATGTTAGAGTAATTGGGGGATGATTTCAGAGTCTTTTGTATAGGGTTTTAACCAAGTTTCAGAGATTGACAAGATATCAGGTTGATTATGGAGAAGTCATGCATGGAGATTGGGGATTTTGTTAGTTATACTCTGAGCATTTAGTGATGTAAATAGGAAGGATTTTGCTGTGGGAGGGGGGTAGAGGGGCCAGGGTTAGGGTGTATGTCACCAGAGAGAAGGATGGTGAAAAGTTGGTGAATATGGAAGAAGAGGTATTTGGACTGTTTAGTCTCAGATTTGAGTGTTATGAATGTTGTGGGGGTAGGGTTGAATAGAGAAGGAGTGGAGGGATTGAAGAAAGGAATACGTTTGTAGGGAAAGAGTAGATAGTGGTTGATAGGATATAGATAGGGGGATATTTGGATAGTTGAGTGTGGGTGTTGTGTGGGAAGTGAGTAGGTTGTATGAAAAGGTGGACAATGATTGGAAGTAAGAGGCTGTGTAAGAAATTAGAGATAGGATAAGGTGAGTAGGAGAAGTATTTGAGCTATGAGGATAGTGGGTTTTGAACGCATGTTGGGTTTACTGTGTTGAGAGAAGGTATTATATTGAGCAGATAGTGGAGTGGGCTATACAGAGTATTGTAATATATTATCAGAGAGGTGCTGGAGATAGGGAGTAGTTGGCAGGAGTAGGTTGTAAGAGATCTTAATTAGTAAGGGTTAGGATAAGTCTATTGGATGGTGAGGGAGTGGGTGTGGTTTATAGAGTATAAGAGTCGAAGCACAGGGGGTGTGTGGGAATTGGGGGCAGGGTAGGGGAGTAGAGTGAGCCCAAAGGGTGACCGGAGCAGGCAGAGCACCCCTAGTGGAGGGAGCACCCCTAGCAGAGGTGAGCCAAGAAAATACTACCAGTGAAAACAGGTAAGAGCAGGACACTGTTATTTGTGGTAGCTGTTATTAGGTTCACAGAGTCATGGATAGCTTGGTGGTAGTTTAAATTTATTTCATTCAGTGGAGGTGTTGCCAAATTTAAGAAGGGCCACTGTAAAGTTATTGAAGCAGCAAAACACTGTTTTACAGGCTTTTATACTTGGACAAGGAGGGGAGTGTATGGAGCTCTGCACCTACTGGAAAAATACAGTGGTGCAGCAGATTGGACGGGTGAGAGGGGTAGTCCCTGTGAATGTGTACGCTATTGGAGGCTGTTGAAACAGGACAACAGGACAACAAAAAATAGTATTATAAAAATATACAGATGTGAAAAGAACGTCGGCAAAATCCCCACAGGAGCTTACATGCACTAGTGGGAGAGACACGTTTTACTCCTGGGTAAACTTGGACCGACCAATATTTTCGGTATCTCACTAGGTCTTTGGGTTTTCTGAACAGGAAGGAGTTTAAACCAGGGAGGCTGGAAAAAAACAAAAAGAAAGAGGTTGAGTTACTTCTTATTTGTGACTGTAGAAGGCGAGAGACAGGAGAGTGAAAAAGAAGAGCGTGGGTATGTGAGATAGGTGAGAGGGGTGGGAGGATTCAGAGGAAGAGTGAGGAAGGTGACTGAGATGGTGTGTGTGGTGGAGAGCATAGGGTTAGGAAGAGCTTGTAGGAGATTAACAGAACAGAAGAACAGAGCGGCACAACAAGAATACAGTTCTAACTTCACTGTCCTACTCTAACACAGTATAATCTAGCCATACAATCAGACAGGCATCAAAAATAAGCACTGTACTTGCTGCATGGTTCTTTCTACACATTGCAGTACTAGCAGGTCAAATACAGGCTAAACAGTAAATGTTGACTCTTGATTACAAATTCTAGGATACTGCTGCATTTGTTGTGAGTCGCTTTGTAAAATACCTACTGATATACAATTATGACAACTAATTGTGGCAGCTAGTGATGCACACATCTTTAAAATACGGCAGCGGTTTGGCAACAGGAGAGAATTTGTATTTCTCAGCTAGTTCTGAAGATCTGAAGAAGCGTACGTTAATAGTACGCGAAAGCGCTCATCCTGTTTTATCGTTTAATAAACTGCCTTGTGGATTTAAGCTTTGTACCTTGACTGATTTCTCCAGCGTGGTGGGTCCTACAGTGTTTTTTCTTACTGCTATTTCTCAGCTAGTGATATACACGTTAAAACAATCCACAGCTAGTAGCTACTGCTACACTTAATGCAAAGCATTCTAACAGATATAGCAAAGGATGGGAACCAATACGCAGTACTAAGCAAGCTATATTTACTGAATTACAGAATACAAGTAGTTGGGATATGTGGTTCAAAGTCAGATTAGCATTCAAGAAAAACATGTCTATTTAATTCTACAGTAAAATAAGCTTTAAAAACACCTTACTGGTGAGCACTCTATATATTTTACAGTTAGAAACAGTAGACATAAATTACTGAATTTCTGTATACAAGCAGTAAGGATATATGGTTCACATTCAGAGTAGCAATTCAGGAAAACACAGCTATTTAACACTACAAGAAAATAAGCTTTTAAAAACATCTTACTGGCAAGCACTCTGTATAATTTTACAGTTAGGAACAGTAGATATAAATTGCACACAAATAAAATGCCTTACCAGCGTGCACACTGCACGTTGGGACTACAGAGTTTTTTCTATAGGAATGGCAATGTGGGAAAATGCCTGTTCAAGTAGATGTGATGTAAGGAGGGTGCAGTGGCTGGAAAGCTGATAGATTAGGGGTGAACTGGGAGATGGGATAGCTGAGAGGATAGGAATGCACTAGGAGATGGGATAGGGAGGAGGGATAAGATGGAGCTGAGAATGAGGATGATACACCCCACCCCTAGTGGAGGTGAGCCAAGAAAATACTATCAGTGAAAACAAGTAAGAGCAGGACACTATTTGTGGTAGTAACTATTAGGTTCACAGAATAGGGAGTAGATAGTCTTGAATAGCTTTGTGGTAGTTAGTTTAAATTTACTTCATTCACTGGAGGTGTTGCCAGATTTAAGAAGGGCCACTGTAAAGTTATTGAAGCAGCAATACACTATTTAACGGGCTTTTATACTTGGATAAGGAGGGAAGTTTATGGAGCTCTGCTGTCACCTATTGGAAAAAATATGGTGGCGCAGCAGATTGGACAGGTAAGCGGGGTAGTCCCTGTGAGTGTGCATGGCACTGCACGCTATCTGGAGGCCATTGAAACAGGACAACAAAAAATATTATTATAATAATAGACAGATGTGAAAGTAGATCGGCAAAATCCCCAGCGGAGCTTACATGCACTAGTGGGAGAGACACACTTTACTCCTTGGTAAACCTGGACCGACCGATATTTTCGGTATCTCACTAGGTCTTTGGGTTTCCTGAACAGGAGGGAGTTTAAACCGTGGAAGATGCACTAGTGGGAGAGACACGCTTTACCCCTGGGTAAACTAGGACCGACCAATATTTTAATTATCTCACTAGGTCTTTGGGTTTCCTGAACAGGAGGGAGTTTAAACAGTGGAGGCTGCATGCACACTGCATGTTGGTACTACGCTTTGCTCTAGCAACATATTCCCTGATGGATCTGTTGCACATGCGCAAAACAAACAGCACCACAAACACTAGATCCAGGGATCTGAACTTTGCTTGTGATATAAATAGAATGTGCTGGAGAGATAGATAATTTTTCCAAAGAATCACCACACTATGGAACAGGCTCTGCATTCATGTACAGCAGAGTTCATTCCTGACCCTACTCAAACAAAAGCTTGACAAGTGGATGGGAAATTATAAATTTATCCTGGTCTGGCCCATGTCCCCTATGGACAAAGGCTATTAATAAGACAAATATTATCCTAACACTGCCCCCATACAAATCCTTAGCTACCTCCCTACTAACATGACTCCCCAATATAAATGATCATAATACTCAATACCCAAATGGTTTGGAGTGCGTGGCTAGGCTTGTAAGGGCCCAAGTGGCTATTAGGCTAGCTCAATCATGTTTCTCTTCATACAGTCCAGGGAAGTATGTCTCAGCTCATTTACAACCACATTGACTGTGACTGAGTCATAGTGGTACTTGGGGGTTTAGAGACATGAGTGGCTGCATGATCTGGCAAATCCTGGCCCTTGACAGGCAACTAACTGTGGCCTTCTCCTCATCCAGCCTGGTGAGAGGTATATCAGTGCTTCACAATGCAGTTACCTATAACCAAAATATTGAGTCATGTGGGGTTACATCTTATGGGCTTGGTAGTTGAGACACAATGAGATGTGGTTATGTGTTGTGGTGGGAGTTGTCTTGTTTGTGTGCATGTGGAGTTTCTGAAGATTGCACCTGAGAGGCCTTTGAGGTTTGGGTAAGTTAAATGTGAGCACCTCTGCATATGTGGGTCTATGTATCTGGTCTTTTGTATGTGTGATGAGAGTTGTGTGTGTGTCTCCTTGACAACCTGTTTGGCTTTTTTTATGTCTGTATGTGATAAGGTTGACACCCATCCTGTTATCAGTAGGGCACTCACTGATTGAGCTACTTTATCCCATTGCCTGCTATGGGACTTGAAACATCCCACTTTTTTGATTGCACTGAATTGCTGTGGAAAAACTACAATTACTTCTGGCTTTTCCACGGCAATTCGGTTACGTCATCAACCTGGAATTGCAGGCAGAGCTATTTCCTGTTAGGTCAGGGTGTTGTAAATTATGCAGCAATTGGCTACAATGCACGAAGGGGGCTAGAACTGGGGCAGGAAGAACCCTAAAAAGATCATGGCTGTATAGCATTTTTTATTAGCACTTCTACAGCTGCTAATACTGAGATTTGTCTTTTTTTCCTAAGAGCCAGAGCCAGCTAACCACTCCAGCAGCCACAGCCAGCCAGCCAATTATCCACTCCAGCAGCCATCAAGCCAGCTAACCATGCCAGTACCCAGCCAGCCAGCTAGCCACTCCAGCAGCCAGCCAACTAGCCATTCCAGCAGCCATCCAGCCAGTCAGCCAGCCAGGCATCCGGCTAGCCACTCCAGCAGCCAGTCATCCAGCCAGCTAACCACTCCAGCAGCCAGCCAGCTAGCTGCCATTCCATCTGCCAGCCAGCCGGCCACTCCAGGAGCTAGCCAGCCAGCCAGCTAGGTACTCCAGCACCCCAGCCTGTCAGCTAGCCAGTCCAGCAGCCAGCCAACTAGCCACTCCAGCAGCCAGCCAACCAGCCAGCTAGTCACTCCAGCAGCAAGCCAGCCAGTCAGCCAGCTAGCTAAAACAGCAGGCAAGCCAGCTAGCCAGCCAGCAGTATGTAGAGCAGTGGGACTTGAAACATTCTGCTTTTCAATTGCACTGAATCTCTGTGGAAAAGCCACAATTACTTCCGACTTTTCCACAGCAATTCAGTTATGTCACCAACCTGGACCTGCAGGCAGAACTATTCCCTGTTAGGTCCAGGTGTTGTAAATTGTGCGGCAGTTGGCTGCAATTCATGAAGGGTGCAGGAAGAACCCTACAAAGATCACAGCTGCACAGCAGTTTTTATTAATGCTTCTACAGCTGCTAAAACTGACAGATTTGTCTTTTTTTTCTAACAGCAAGAGCCAGTTAATCGTGTCATTAGCCACAGCTAGCCAGTTAGCCACACTAGCATCTACAGCCGGCCAGCCAACTAGCTACATTAACAGCCACAGCCAGTCAGCCAGCTAGCCACTCCAGCAGCCAGTCAGCTATCCACTCTAGCAGCTAGCCAGCCAGCCAGCCAGCTAGGTACTCCAGCACCCAGCCAGCCAGCCGGCTAGCCACTCCAGCAGCCAGCCAACTGGCCACTCCAGCAGCCATCCAGCCAGCTAGTCACTCCACCAGCCAGCCAGACAACGAGCTAGCCACTCCATCTTTCAGCCACCTAGCCACTCCAGCAGCTATCCAGCCAGCCAGCCAGTTAGGTACTCCAGCACCCAGCCAGCCAGTTAGCCACTCCAGCTGTCTGCCAGCCAGTGAACCACAACAGCAGGTAAGCCCACTAGCCAGACAGCAGTATGTAGACCAGTGGGACTTGAAACATTCCACTTTTCAATTTCACTGAAGCACTGTGGAAAAGCCACAGTCACTTTCAGCTTTTCCACAGCAATTTGGTTATGTCACCAACCTGGACCTGCATGCAGAGCTATTCCCTGTTAGGTCTGGGTGTTCTAAACTGTGCTGTAATTGGCTGCAATTCATGAAGGTGGCAGGAATTGAGGAAGGAAGTGCCCTGCAAAGATCACGGCTCTGGAGCATTTTTTATTAGCGCTTCTACAGCTGTTAAAACTGACTGAGATTTCTCTTTTTTTTTTTTAACAGCCAGACACAGCTAGCCACACTAGCAGCTACAGTCAGCCAGTCAGTTAACCACACTAGCAGCCATAGCCAGCCAGCCAGCCAACCAGCTAGCCAGCCACAACAGCAGGCAAGCCAGCCAGCTAGCCACTTCAGCAACCAGCCAGCCAGCCAGCCAGCCATCTAGCCACTCCAGTAGCCAGCCAGTCAACCAGCTAGCCACTCCATCTTTCAGCCAGCTAGCCACTCCAGTGTGTAGCCAGCCAGCCAGTCAGCTAGGTACTTCAGCACCCAGTCTGCCAACCAGCTAGCCACTCCACCAGCCAGCCAACTAGTGACTCCAGCATCCATCCAGCCAGCTAGCCATTCCAGCTGCCTGACAGCCAGCCAGCCACAATAGCAGGTAAGCTGCTAGCCAGACAGCAGTATGTAGAGCAGTGGGACTTGAAACATGCCACTTTTCAATTGCACTGAATCACTGTGAAAAAGCCACAATTACTTTCGACTTTTCCATAGCAATTCAGTTTTGTCACCAACCTGGACCTGCAGGCAGAGTTATTCCCTGTTAGGTCTGGGTGTTCTAAATTGTGCAGTAAGTGGCTTAAATTCATGAATGGGGCAAGAACTGGGGCAGGAAGATCCCTACAAAGATCATGGCTGTAGAGCATTTTTTTATTAGTGCTTCTACAGCCAGTAAAACTGACTGAGATTTGTTCTTTTTTTCTAACAGCCACATCCAGCTAGCCACTCCAGCAGCCACAGTCAGCCAGCCAGTTAGCCAAACTATCAGCCACAACCAGCCAGCCAGCTAGCCACTCCATCTGCCAGCCAGCTAGCCACTCCAGCAGCTAGCCAGCCAGACAACCAACTAGGAACTCCAGCAAGTCAGCCAGGCAGCCATCCAGCTAGCTACTCCAGCAGCCAGCCAGCCAGTTAGCCAGCTAGTCACTCCAGCAGCCAGCCAGCCACAACAGCAGGTAAGCCAGCTAGCCAGCCAGCCAGCCAGCAAGCCAGCCCCTCCAGCAGGGAAAACAAACAGCCCAGCGAAGACTGCGATTGTAGTGGTAAGTACAAATAGTACTTTATTGCTCTAGCTTTTCAAAAAGTGGGAATATTATCTTTTATTTTAATTTTTAACTTTTTAACATTTAGAGGTAAATGGGGTGCATTGCACAGTATTTAAATCTGTGTAGTGGTTATTTTGAGATTTGCAAGTATTAGTTTTTAAAGCTATAAAAAGTATGTATGTATATATGTATGTGTGTGTATATCTCTCTCTCTCTCTCTCTAATATATATATATATATATATATATATATATATATATATATATATATATGTGTGTGTGTGTGTGTGTGGGATCCGGACACATGCTTGACTAGCATATGTCCGAATCACAAAACATCGAACACACATACACGAAAGTGCTTAACATCGACAAGTGCTTCCATGTATTTGTGCCTGTTTCATAGATTGGACTACAGTGCAGGTAAGGAAAAATTCCCTTTTCCCCACTGTAGTGCGATCTCAGAGTGAGAATAATAAAGTAGGGGTGGTTTGACCCCCTGCAGAAACGTAGATTTTTTTTTTGAACTACACATACATGGAAGTGCTTTTTGATGTTAAGTGCTTTCATTTATGTGTGTTCGATGTTTTGTGATTCGGACATATGCTAGTCGAGCATGTGTCCTAAACCCATATATATATATATATATATATATATATATATGTATATATATATATATATATATATATATATATATATATATATATATATATATATATATATATACAATTCTCTTTGTAGTTGCTGTTGTTTTGGGATGATTTGGAAGCAACAGTTTTTAAAGGTTGAAGTGTGCGTATAGGAATTTCTTTTATTTTTGGTTGGAGCAATCTTCATAGATAAATGTAGTGTATCTGATGTATTTCTAATGTTATTGTGGCTGCTTCAGGGTACTTTGTATTTACAGATGAAAATATTTCAGGAAAGTTTACACTTTTTGTAAATCTGTAATTTATTTTTTAATGTCATCTTCAACAAATTAAGATATACTTTTTGGGATATTTTTATAGTGGTTATTTAGTGATGACTTGCAAGAACTACTTTTAAAAGTGAAAATGTTTGTGTATATAACTTTATTTTTTGCAGGGACATGCTCATAAGTAAATGCAGTGCATATGGTATTCTATCAAATACATGTTATTATGGCTATTTCAAGACAGTTTGTTTTTTAAGTGGAAATGCATGTATTTTATTTTTAATGCAGTCTTCAATAAGTTTAACATATACTTCTTTAAGTATAGTGTGAACATGGGCTGTGCTGCTGTTGGGCCTGTTCTTTAATGCATCATTGCAGTTGGTAAATTAGTGCTATAGTTTTATTTCTATTTTTCTTAATTGCTGTGTTTGGAGGTAAATGGGATCCATGGGGTCTGATGTGCATTGTATTTATTTTAGTTTACTTGCTGTTACATCTGAGTAATATCTGTGTTTTTGCTTCACGGTTACTGTTAAAACTGCATAATTTAAATGGTTTATGAGATTTCATTATGCTGTACCTGTAACTGCATTTCCTACACCACTCCTGTGGTGATGTCATGACAAAGGGTGTGGCCAGTGTCATATTGGCCACATCCCCATGTCCCACTTTGCCCCACTTAAAGGTAGCAACTCTACTATGTGAGAGTCTTTCCTCTAGTGACATTGTGTAACTACATCTCTCACATACTGTGCTCGTCTGCTTCAATTAAGTGGCTTAGTGTACATAAGGCAATGAGTTGCCTCAGGATGCCCATGTCCACCATGCAAGATACGGGGATAGCAGGAAGGTGCCTATCCGTGGTTGCAGGTCCTTAATGTGTGCTTTGCAAGGGAAAAGAATGGGGGTGATTGCAATCAGATGAGGGATGGGTGCTGACTTAATGTAATCTACAGCTAACCTAACTATCAATGCTGCCCAATGCACAAACCAGTTGCTCTTTGAGCAGCAATAGTTCTGAGAGCTGTAATAATGCAAGCTAGAGCTAGCTAATTGCAACAGTGATGGTCAATGTGCAAATTAGTTGCCCCTTGAGTAGAGTGGGACTGTGAAACCTTCAGAGGTAGTTTTCATAGGAAAGTGCAACTTTTGTTTGCATATATACAGGGCGCCACTAACCACCATTGCATGAGGAGCAGTATCGGGCAAACTTGAGGCTTATATACAAGCTTTAAACTAGGTATGCTCACAGGCCAATCAAGTAAGCACATGACAAGCTTTTCACCAGTAATTCCCAGCTCAGATAGACCAAATCAGCCCTCTCCTGCCACAAGAGTGCAGACTTTCACCCTCTTAATATAAAACGACTGGTTAGGAGCCCAAGTGTTAAGGAACTACAAAAATGGATGCCTACAAGCACTGAAAACAGTACGTAATGTGTGTTTAAAGTACAACAGATGGAGAACAGCAGTTCTTACAGAACTGGAAAAATGTAACTTAAAATTCTAAAGCAAAATTCTAAGCAAGTGCAAGAAAAGTAATAAATAGCACAAAAATCTTTGAGAATGTAATGAAAACAAGAAATACAAGTGCAAAATAATACTTACTTTCATTTTTTGCCAAGGATGGCTTTAGATGCAAGCAAAATCTCAAAATATTTGGCATTGCTGCCAAAAGATAAGTAGTTATTAAGCATTCCTTTTTGGAACTGTTTCTGAATTAATACATTTCTATTAGTGTGTGCTTCATTTCTTTTCTTACCTTGTTGACATTGCAAATTTAATTAGTTAATAAACAACCTATCAAATAAATACATGTTTAGCATGTTCATATATGCTACAAGGAAATTGAACGGAAGCTGGAAGACATAAACTTTAGTAGGCATGCTCACTTTTAATGTGCTTTCAAACCAAGGTTTAAAGGTTTGAATGGCATCTTTTTAAAATCTCAGGCAACAGATTCATGTCACAGGCGTAATTGCCACTGATCATGAGCGGACAGGTGATCCGCTGTGGTGACCCTTAACCGGGAAAAGCTGAAAGAAGAAGAAGACTTTCTATAACTGATGCATGAGCTGTATAAGCTATTACTTAAATTTAGAGGTCATTCATTACCTAGTATTGCCTGTCTTTAAGTAACATACCTGTCTTATTTTTTTCTTTTATTTATGTTACTTTTTAAAAACAGATTTCCAGACCTGTTGTTTACTCCACGTGCTGCATGCTTCAAGGATAGATTTTCAGAAAGGGCTGGATCAATCAGGCTATATATTTTAAACAAAGATCACCTCTGAAAAGTATATAGGATATGGTGAATAATGACAACTCCTGTAGTTTCTTTTGAGTAAGTCACAGTTTCCAGTCTCTATATTCATTTAGGCATGAATTTTACACATTTTAGTTTTATTAGGTGGAACGTTTTAAGATTTATACAAAATGATAATGTATCAACTAGGATGAATGAATAAAGAATACAAGGGAACAAAGAACCCAGAAAATGATGAGATATGTTCTTTAATATTATATGCTAATGAGTAAGACTTTTTGCCTTATTTGCTACACATTTGTCAAAAATTACATTATTGCCTACTGAGTTTATTTTTATTCTCTATCTTGAGTAATTGACCACTAAAGCTATAATCAAAGTACTTTCTCGAAATTTAACAACACTGCATTTGTTAGCATTAACAGTGAGGTAAGTATGGGTAAACCTTGTACCTTTGTAAAGCCAAAGTTGCAAAACTTTTGCATCATATGTCACGAGAAAACTATTCTCACAGTTGCAGTTAACTGCATATTATTTTACTCATAATCACATTTCCTGTTTCTGTGTCTGCAAATAGGAGGAGTCATAGCAAAGATCCACATGTAATGGAATTAGTTACTTCAGCAACATTTGAGACCTAACCTGCCATGTAACCACTGACATTACAGTGGAACAGCTTATACATACCATCTTTATGGGGCATGGAGTCAAAGTAATTTGTAAGTTCCAAACATTTAGTATGAATAGCAAGGCCTTCATTATGTATGGCTAGTTCATCTTCGAAGGATGCTGCCAGACTGTGTAGGATCTAACTTTTACAAACTATACTTTTCCATGCCCATTACAAGATAGTCACTTGTGTTTTTTTGGGATAAACTCCACTAAAATCTGTTGCATAATAATAATATAGACAATGATGGTGAGACAGGTCTATAATTGCTTTTGTCAGATGTCACTCCTAGAATTGTGTATTGACACAGAGACAGCTTGCCACCATAGGTCAGGAATATATCTAAACAGCATGGATATGTTTAATAGAATATATAATGATTTATTTATGCTCCCCTTGATACTGTGGGGTAAACTACATAGAATGCTGCCTTGGCAATAGAACAAGTCCTTTTTAGTTTGCATGCCACTGTCATCCTCACATCTGATGTAATATGCAGTATCTTATATCTTGTCCATATATGCATTATACATTTATCCCTGTGTGTCTTAAAATTAGCACTGAATTTATTTGTAAGTATATTTGTTGTATGTTGTAGATGACAAACCACTTCATTAATTATTTGTAGTGTACTTCATTCACTCTTCCTTCCTTTAGTTTTCTCACATAATTAAATCTTGTTGCTGTCTTCAGCTTTGGATATTAGGCTAGTTTTATAGTTTCTTTTAACAGATTAGACGGGTTTGGTAAAAAGAGTACTTACATATATTAAATAGGTAGGAATATACGGTCTAAACTTATTCTCACGACAAATTTCCTATCAAGTTAGAAGTAACTATAAAGGGTGAAAATGCTTTATATTCTGAAAACTTGCATGTCTTCACCAGCGAAATGGGCTAGTCAAACAAAGAAACTATGGAATTCCTTAGATAATTTGATACACGTTCATATGTGAATGGGGACTGATCATACTATCATGATAATCGGATTTAAATGCCCTTGAAAGATAATACAAAAAATATATGCTGTATGATGAAGCAAGAACTATAAAATTAGAATGCAAAAAAAAAAAAGTAAATAAGTTTCGTCAGAATTTGTTAAAAACAATGACAAGAAATTATTTAGTTATTGGCAACAGATTTAGAGAGTCAGCACAGCTGAATATAACATAGTCACTTTATTAAAACAACAAACAATATAAAAACTAAAAGATAAGTGCTTTCACACTCATCACAGGTGTTTCATCAGATCTACTATTTAACTAACTAAGCAGCATTTAATTACTCAGTAGCAGACTTAAATGAGTTAGGCCACTTGATCTCAGAACAGATTTTAAAGGTACATTGCTATTTAAACCTCTATAGCGATCTGCTTGTAACTCTAAAATCAATTTTGTTTCTATGCACTCAGTTCTTGTTCTGATGTCACCCCCTCTAGTGTTGGGTTTACTAACTCTATCACTGAGAAGACAAAAAAATGAGGGGGATCATTTGCTAAAACATGCTTAGCTAATGCATTCCTGGTATCTTTTTTCAGACTATCATTGTTATGTTCACATAGCCTGTCTTTTAATGCCCTATTACTTTTCCCTACATAGTAGTAGCCACAGGCGTTGCAAGTAGCAAGGTAAACAAGATCTGTATTCTTGCAGTCTGCATAAAAGTTAAAATAATAAATACGACCAGTCAAAACACTCTCATAACTGCTAATACTATTAAAATATTTACACTTGTTCCAAGATCTACAGGGGAATGTCCCTTTCCTGTCTGAAGTTACATGTCCCTTACTGATAACAGGCTTGTAACATAACAGCTATTTCAGAGATTGGTTGTTCTTGAAGCTAAAACTAGGTGTATTACCAAGAAGTCCCATAAACTTCTCATCAGTGGAGAGAATGTACCAGTTTCTTTTAGCCACATCACAGGCTAAATTGACATCATTCGAGTAAGTCAAGCAAAGCCTGACTTTGTTATCCACATTCAATGTAGAATGTATTACTTCACTCTTAGTAGAGGAATAGGCTCTGGTAGAATCTCCCCTATGGTTAAGTACCTCATTCTGTGCCATATCGATCTCTCTCTTGGAGTAACCTCTTAACCTTCTCCATTGCAAAGGATTCTAACATAACATTGTCATCCTTATTCAATCTGGCAAGCCTGTAAAACTGACCCTTCAACACATTCAGTTTTTTACATGGCTTCCTTTACAATGAAATAGTCAGACTATCATTCATCTTACTGACACAAACATCCAAAAAGTCAAGTGAATATTGCATTATAAACCTTAAAAAATCAGTAGTGCTGTGTAAGTATTCTATAAAGTCATAAAGAAGGGTCAATGAGCCTGCCCATATAAAGAAGATGTCATCCACAAAACAAGCTTAGAAAGGAACAAATCTATAGTAGACATTATTGTCATTCAGCACATACACAGACTCCCAGCAAGCTACAACTAAGTTGGCATAGCTGTTGGCATACATAGTGTGCTTTCATTAGAGAGTGGAGAATGACCATCTCTTTTTGATGGTTAAAATAAAAAAACAAAAATATTGAAACTAGTACACATGTAGATACACAGTAACATAGAGACTATGGGTAAAATACTAAAATATTATATTGGGCGAATGAGATCAGCATTTAGTTTAGGAAATTTGTTGGATTTAAATTGTAAAATTCATCAAGTAGTTCATGAAAGAATAAAAACAGATAAAAATGCCAGAAAACAGTAAGTATCAACAAATAAATGGTTGGGGTGAGGACTGTTGGCCTAGAAAACAGAAAATTAAGAAAACAGTGAAGAAACTGGTAACATACTGGACCTCATACTCACAAATAAGGGAGAATGCTGCACCTCCCTAGTAAGTTTTGAGCATAAAGCTGTCTCCTTCAAAATCAAAATCAACTCTGTAACCCTAGTAAAAATTAGGAACTATTTCAAGGCAAACTACCTTTCATTAAGTGATGGTTTGTCAAAATGCAATGCCCCTCCAAACCCCAAGAACACAGTAGCCTATGCTAAATTCCCCTCATAAACCCTGTACAACCATGTCACTGGCTGCATAGGGGCTGGTGTACTAACTAGAAGTAAGGCCAGAACTAGCCCCAGAAACAAACCTCCATGGAGGCATATCAAAGTAAACAAGACATACAACAAAAGGAAAAAATTATAGCAAAAATCAGGAAAGGCAATTCCCATAAAAATAAAAACTCTAGCATCAAGCTAAATAGGCAAATAAGAGGGTTTATTGGGTCACACAAAGCCAACTTTGAGGTTAAGATAGCTTCCCAGGTGAAAGATACCATAAGGCCTTCTACAGCTGTGTCAGAAACATTAAGGGCAGCACACAGCAATGTGGTGAGCTGTTGGTTAATAGTGCCACATTCACCAAGCCTGGTGATACAGCAAACCAGTTAGTTGACAAATTCATTTCTAACTTTACCCCCTAATCACTCCCAGCCAACTCCCAAGAAATACCTTCAAACCTAAACTTCCAACTATAACTAGGGAGCATGTACTGGCTACACTCACTGAAGCCAAGAATACAGCCTCAATGAGCCCTTTTAACATCCTGAGATGCCTCCTGAACAGTCTAAAATACAAGTTATCAGGACCCCTGAAGCCACTATTTAACTACATACTTAAAAGAGGCTTTGTGCCATGAAAATAGAGGACTGCAGTAATCATCCCCTTTCATAAGGGAGGACCTTCAACAGATCCCAGAAACTACAGACCCATTAGTCTGACAAGTCTTACTTGCAAAGCTATGGAAAGAATTATCATGGAAATTGTCAATGAGATAGGATGGGTAATCAGAAATTCACCCCTGGTCTGGCACCTATGTTTCTGATGGTCAGATTCAGTCAGTAAATCACCCCTCTATAAATCAAAGTCATGGGCCACATTTGAGCTGTATGGCTAGGTTTTTAAGGGCCCTAGTGGTTGTTAGCCTAGTATACATCTATGAGCCTATGAACCTATGAAGGAATAGTAGAGAATGACAATTCTCCTTCTTCCACATTCTCAGTCCTGCAGTAATAACTCAGTGTCAGCATCCTATGCATACAGACAGTATATTACAGTAATTAACAAGGCATACATGGCAGCAGTTTCCTGGATACAAATTATATGACTAAGCCCAGAGAATCATGGTCCAGGTCCTGGGGGTCACAGATGAAAATATATCAGAAGACTTAGTTTTGTATATAAATTGGGTAGATATGCTGCCCCAAAATGTATGAACTAGCCAGCACAAAAAGTTGTAGCTGTAGACTTAGACTCATGAAGACACAAAAAGTCCAGGAGCTGCATATGTTATTAAACTCTGGCTTGCCTCATCAGCCCACTTGGTCATGAAAAGCAACAGTGAGGCATTTCATTTATAACTGTATAAATGCTGTTTTGTTTGTTAGAGTGGTACATTAGCACAGTGGTTATCATTGTTGCATGCCACTGCTTAGGTTGGTGGCTGTTGTGCCTTTGGGTTGAGTCTACATGCTCCCCCGTGTGTGTGTGTGTGGGATTTTTTCAGCTGTAAGAGTTTCTTCTAACATCTCCAGAACATGCTGTAGGTTAACTGATAAACTTGAAAACTGTCCATAGGTGTGTGTTATTTATGAGTGTGTGCATGCATTCTGCATTATTATGGCTTACATCTGTGACTACTTTGTCTGCCTTGTACCACTGAATGCCAGGACATGACCTAGGTCCTCTGTGACCATAAACTGGATAAAGTAGATACTAGAAAGTGAATGAAGAGTTTTATTACATTTGCATGATCAGAATCTACAAATAAACCAAATTATACTAGTCAACATAGCTATTTATGAGACCATATGCAGCAAGAACAGTGAATGAGCAGCAAAATTTTTCTGATAATTTCTCCTTCCAAGATTGTATCCATAAACAGTTTTATAGAGTCTGTTTGGGGGTCCTGAAATGTTCTACAGAATGGTTGCATGTGTTCAGTTTATCAGCTGTAGGAATTTCTTACTTCAATGTCAAATAAGAGGATGGAATCAAGAAACTATTCAAAATGTAATATTATTATGGTCATCATCAGGCAGGCACACATGATATTATGTGTCATCTTTAAGCAATTGGTTAAATCTAACATGTTTTAAGATGTTGGATGCTAATCATAAAATTTCTAATAAGCTAATGTTTCCACAATCTTCTTTTCCCGGTTAAGGGTCGCCACAGCAGATCACCTGTCTGCTCATGATTGGCAGTGGAGGACATGCAGACTCCGCACAGAAAGCACCCCATCCAAGGATCGAACTGGAGAACCTCTTGCTGTGAGGTGGCAACACTAACCGCTGCACCACCATGGCTGCCCAAACTAATGTTTCCACAATATTAAGTACAATTGAGACCTTCCTAATTTAAACTCACCTTATGAGATTATATTTTTACTACAAGAACTGAAAGTAAATAATGATGATTTTATTACAGATGTTTGGAAAGTGAGTGCTGGGCCAGGTTTATATGTCAAAATGTAGTGTGAATGTGGGTGGAATAAAATTTTCAACTCATTTCTTGTAATACAATACAAAGCAAATTACTTCCTTAACACTTCACTCAGTGTCACATTACTAATAATTCTGCAAATGATGTAGTGCAATTGGACAAGTGGAGTTATTTTGAAGTTGATTGCTTGAGACGATACAATGTTCACACAAGAATGGCATGATCATGCGCTGGGTAGTAAAAAATGCATTACCACTGACAAAAGATTCTTTAATTTAATCTTTTGAATCAATTTGAGCTTGTGATTTGCTGGCATTGGCAGTATGTTCACAACATTAAATAAACAGATAAGTATGCAAACATGCTGCTGGACTGCATTTTCTCAGGGTAGACTCCCCTAAGTAAACTCTTAAATATGTAAAGTTCTTCAAAGAAAAAAATATGTGTCTATACTGTAAAACACAAATCAAAGTTTTTCTATCCTGCCGTACCATTAGTGACACGGAATGAACTCACTTGTCATTCTGAGTATGAATATCCTTGTTAACCACAGTGGGTGTGCATAGTACACTACATTGACACATGCAATGAATATTTTTTTTGCAGATAGATCTATTTAGGAAGAAGTTCCTTTGTGGAAAGAGCTCATGTAAAAAAAGATAAAGAAAACAATAAAAAAGACATCCATTGTATGAACTACCTGGCCATTATTATATATTGAAAACTAATTTATATTCAGAAGCATGCACTCTAATGGGCAAAGCAATCAGTGTGCCCATTATAAATGCAGCATTATCCATGAGAGTAAGCCCAGTCAGTGCAGAAGTGATTAAAAGGTACAGCCACAATATTCTCTACTCTACTCAAACTTGAACACATCTAAAAAGGTGAAAGTCGAACTTCTTCTACTCTCCTCAGATGTACACAAAACAGTTTTGTTAAAAAGAAAAAGTAATTTTTAACTCACCAGTAGAACACCAGGAGTCTACAAGCAAACTCACAAACAACAAGATGCAGCTGGTCATATAGCCTCCCATCACCCCAGGATAGATGACCTGGCATCAGCTATACATTCACTCTTTCCAAATGGCAGCCTCAGGCCTCAGATTGATAACCAGTTGTAATTCATTTAGGTCACAGTCAGGATTGTTTTTAATTCTTCTCTGCCATGGAGCTGGTTTTACTTTTTTCTTTTTTGTAGTATGTTAATTTAAGTAGTGTTTGTATTCTGTTTTTCCTGTTGCCTGCTGCATTAGGTTACTATGAAAGTTTGAATCACATTTCTGTATATTAGTGTAAATAGCATTTTCATTTCAGTTTTGTGGTCATAGTCAGTAGACTGTAAGATTTCTGACTTCTGTTATAGTTTCCTATGGATCCACCTTAGGCATGCTTATCATCACCTTCTGATTACTTATCCAGAGAAGCTGTCATCCAGGCAACTGTGATGGGAATTTAGTTCCCATGCCACAATGCTGTCTAATCAATAAGTCCAGGGCATTTTCAGTCCAGAGGTCTGTGGGTCTGGTTTCACCCCCTGGCAGACTGGAGCCACCTATGTTAAAGGGAGGATCCGAGTTGAACTCAGGCCTGGTTACCTTCCCCCCATACCACTAGTGAGGTGGGTATTCATATCTATGTCCCTAACCTCCAGTTCCCACAAGGAGTCCAGTGCATCACCTGTGATACTGGCCTTCTAGAACATGCATATTCCAGTATGTTCCTGGCTCACACTGCAGGGACATGTATATTATGGTCCAATTACTGTCAGCAAAAATTTACTGTAATAGCCAGCCTCCTCTGAATTCCAGCAAAGGCATTAAACCTTTCATTCTTCCACTCCCCAGTATGGGGGTGAACCAGTGATAACCTTTCACTCCAGCCCTTACTGGCATGTTCCTCCAGCACCTCAACTGCTACTCAAACATGGGTTGAGTGGTCTTAGAGCTACATGACACTGTGCCACGGATTTGGCTTCTGCTGCTCTCAAATAGATTTCCTGCTATAGTATGTTGTTATGGTCCATTTCTAAATATGAGCATCATGAGCTATGCTGTGCACAACTGCCTGATCTCAGTGATCTAGGAGTTCAGCTCAAAATATTAAGGCTATGAGCTGCTAATGAGTGCAGGGTCTGATTACCTTAGCTTCCATTTACCTGTTGTACCCCATATTGCTTTTTTCCATCCCCTCCAAAACAGGCTTGTACTTAGCTGGTTTATATGGTTAACAAAGGAATAAGAGTTAAAAAATCCTGGGCCAGCTAAAGTTTCAATGAATGTGACTGGAGGTTTCATTTAAAACAATTTCCAGCATGGTATAATAGTACATCTTCCTATTGCCAAATGCATGATTCATAACAAGTGCAGCTGCCTTCTAAGCTGAGAAAACTTTCAGATGAATATGTTTTTCTGGATCTAATAGGGAAAATATTATTCAAACTTGGAAAGCATTAAAAATTGAGAATCTAATTAAGGGATGGTTGCTTCCTAAATACATTACTAAACAAATTTTATGGAGTGAAGTAATAAGAAAAAAGTAGAGGCACAATCTGCAAAACTTTTGCAGAATGTTTACTGTTCTATGCAAGAAGTTTGTATGCACATTCATAACAGCAGAAAATATGGACTTATAATGCCTATTTAACTGCCTAGCAATTTACCCAATTCTGAATATCCCTCTCCTAATCATTTCCACTCTACTTTTTCAGTTATGCTTGTTTAATGTACATTTACCAGATGTCCTTACATCTTCGGGAGTTATTTTCTCTCTACCATAGCATATCTCTTCCATTAAAAATATACAGAATACCAAAATGCAATGCCAAGTACTTAAAGGAAAATTTCACTTTAAAACTCAAAAAAAAAAAAAAGTGTAATTTTTTCATTGCATCTTTGTTTTCTGAGCTATTTTAATGCCTCAAAATCACTCAAGGTGCTTATTTTACAATTTTAATGTGTTTTTCTCAAAGTGGTGGATGACAGGGCCTGCCTTGGTAATGTGATCGTGTTTTCTTGCTTTCATTCCTTCATACCAGAATATATTTTCAAGTCTTCTTTATATTTGGCATGCTAGACGTAAGGATGTGGTGTTGTTTTCTCATTCCATTAAGATAGGATAGCAGGATTGTGAGGCACTGTCATCTAACACACCTTCTGTAACAGAGCTATTTCTAGGTTTTCCATACTGAGCCTCATTTATGTGTCTTTCAGAGCTTGTTCTATGCTATAAATAGCTGTTAGCTACTTCCAGCAAAATAAATTAGGTAAATAGCAGGCTTTGATTAAGAAATTGTTTTGTAGTTCTAAAAGAATTGGAAGATCTTCCCCCACACTCTCATGCTGAGGTGTGAAAACTCTCACTGCAGTAAATGATCCTTGCTGTGTACATTTACAGGTGACAAGTAGTAGGACTGCAAACTAAGTCTGTCTGCTACTTCACAGAACCTTCAGTGAGAAGTGTTTTTTCTCTCTCTCATGAATGATGTAGAATTAAATATACTTTAGTAGTTCCTTAATTAGTTCTGTCATGTTCACCCCCCCCTTTTTTCTGTTTCATAATTATTTATACTTTGATAACCAGAAAAGTGAAGTGGTCACAGTACCCTTTTCAGCCACAACTCAGACTGCATTGACTAAAATAATAACAAGTAATACATGCACTTTGCAATGCAAAGAAAAAATGCTGATATTTGACAAAGATTGCATGTGCAACACATAGCCAGTTTTTGACAGTGAATAAGTAAAACATTAAGCAACAGTTACTAGAATGTATACATAATAATGCTTAACTCTATGTTACGTTTATTATAAATAACTAATTGTATGCACCCATATTGCACACCCACACACATACACACACACACACACACACACATATGAGTCACAGGAGTGGATGGGACTGAATATTATATGTATAAAGACATGTTAGATTGGCAGAAGAAGTATTTAGGCTAGAGAAAGGCATTGAAGTAAAAGAAATATGTGCTGGAGCTATGAAATTTATGCTGAAGAAAGGAGAAAAGCAAGACATAAGAAATTAGAGAGCAATAGTGTTAAATAGTGCAGGCTATAAGATATTTATGAGAATAATAGTTAAAAATTAGAAAGTAAAGTAAATAAAATACTTGAAGAAACACTATTTGGAAAAAAGGGGGAAAGTAAATTAAGAACTTCTGATGATAATGAGAGAAACTGTAGGTAATATAATACATAGGAAGCCCAAAGTTAAAAAAATATGGCAGTTGATTTGAGTAAAGCATTTGATAAGATACATCATGAAACTTAGGGAATATACTATAAGATTATAAGTGAAAAGAATAATAAAACATTTGTTTCAGTGTATGAAAATAAAGTAAAATAGTGGTGAATGATTGGTTAAGTCACAGAATAGCTATAAGAAGCAGTATAAGACAGGGATGTACAGTGAGTAGTATTTTATTTACATTGAGTATGAATACAGTTGTTAACAAAGTAAATATAGCTTTAAGAATAGCACAATGCAGGAGTAGAGAATGAATTCAAGTACCAGTGATGTTTTCTTATGTAGATAATATAGTTGAAAAAACAAAAAAATAAAGAATGGATGGAGGTAATTATTAAGAAAGTTAATATTTAAAGGCTATTGGTGTGAGTATAAATAAGGAGAAAAGCAAAGGCCTAGGAACAATAGATAAAATAGGAGGTATTCCGTTTAATAGAGAAGAAATAGATATATTAGATATACAATTTGGTAATGACCTACACAGAATGTAACAATGGGATAATATAATACAAAAAGTAAGGAGTATATGTTTGTTTTGGAGGCCGTATAAGTTGACATATAGGAAGAAAGTATACTTAATCAATTCTGTCTTATTAGGAAAAATTGCATATTTACTGAGTGTCATATTCCACAAGCGACAGCAAACTAACGAACCAAATGAATGAAAGGCCAGCAACCGGAGATAAAATTGTATATTTATTAAACGAATCGTAAACACACACTTATAGTTAAAATAATTTAACAAACTACACAAAACAAATAAATATGTAAGCGCTTTCGTTTAAAAGTTTTAAACTTCCTCAGACAATTATATTCCATGACATCACTTCCTTATATAACCTTCTTCTAATTCAAAAAAAGCGCGCCCAAAAACTAAAAAGAGATCGGGCATGCTCAGTTGTCAGCAAATGGGTGTTTGAAATATATGAGCTACAAAAACCATAAATTACATTAGATATATATAAAATACATATAAATATTTATCTCATGAACAAAATAAATATTTACCTATTAAAGATTAACTAATTTACCTTTAAGTGAATTAATAACTAACAACATCAAATGGAATTAATTTAATTATATAAAAAATAAAACTAAACCTTTAAATATAAATAATTAAAATGTATTATTTATATTAATCCTCTTAAAATTAATTTACTTACCATCCCCTAATTAAAAGTTTTTTTTAATTAGATTTATAATTAAAATAATTATATAAATTTATTATAATAAATAAAATATTTTATATTTATTAATATAAAAATAACGTAAAATAAAATAAAATAAAATAAAATAAATGGACTAATGGCTTCCTTTATTTGGATACATAAACTAAATTCAAATATTTATATATTAATCTTTGATTTTATTCCGATCTAATGCTTTTAAATTTAGAATTGGTACTATAGAACTTCTCTCATTTAGGCCTGGCCAAGAATCGGCTTGTAATTTTATTTGCCATAACAATTCTTTTTCTTCTAAAATTATATTCCATGGAGATTTATCTTTAATTTCTACCTGGTCCAAAGCCATATAAAGAAATTTATGGTTATTATATTCAAAATGTGCTTTGCTAACGCGTTATTCATCTTCATTTTCTTTATTGCATATTCGTGCTCATAAATTCTTTGTGATAATGCTCTTTCTGTTTTACCTATATAAAAAGAGATACAGGAACCACACAAAGCTAGATATACAACTCCTTTTGATTTACAATTAAATTTCTTTTTTATATAATACTTCTTATTCCTTATAAAGAAATTTTCCCCTTCTTGAATTTTATGACACCATTTACATGCACCGCACTTATAAGTTCCAGTTTTATTTATTTCCTTTTTCTTTTGATTATTATTAGCTCTAAGAAGTTCTTTAAAACATTTACTTTTTTATATACAATTTTCAGAAATTGATTAATATATTTTTTACATTGTGGATCATCCATTATGATTTCCCAATTCTTTATAAATACATCTTTTACCAATTGATAATCTTGTGTAAAAGTAATTACTAAGGCTTTGGAAAATTCATTATATGAACCATTTTCCCAGTTTATATTATTACTAACGTTAAGATTATCCAAATTATTATTTTCTCTAGTGGAATTTACACTTTCAACACATCCCTCACCATCATTATCAATAACTAATTCAGTTTTTATTTTTAAAATTGGCATAAAATACCCATTTTTTCTTTTTTGCATTACTTCAGAAATCAATTTATTCACTAAATGTATAGGATATTCTTTATTAATAAACATCGTCCTTAAATGATCACATTCTATTATAAAATCTGAAAATCTAGTTATCATTCGGGCTGCTGTTACGAGCTGCTCCTTAATTACAGATTTTTTCTGATGATCTGGATGTGCACCAGTGTAATGAAGGAAGCCATTAGAATACGTTTTTTTTTCCTATGAATAGATGAAATGTAAGTTTTAAGTTCATAGTCTTTAATTAAATTAATATCTAAATAATTTATATTATCACTCTCAATACTCCATGTAAATTTTAATAAAAGTTGTAGTTTTATTAATGTAAATTAAAAATTCAAATAAAATATTAGAATTTTCTTTCCAGATTAAACAAATATCATCCTGGAACCAATGGTACGATTTACTATATGAATAATATTTACTATTAAATATAAATTTTCGCTCCCATACCATCATAACCAAATTTGCGTAAGTGCCTCCACAAGGCGACCCCATTGCTATCCCTTTCTTTTGACTATAATATTTATTATTAAAGCTTATGTAATTATTATTTAATACAATTTCTATAAGCTCTACTAAAAGATTATTAAGCTCTTGCTTTATAGAATATGCAAACAAAATTTCGCTTATCCATTGAAGTCCTATATTTTGAGGGATTACAGTGTAAAGGTCGCATACATCTATAGTAACTAAAATGTCCTGTTTATCAAATTGAATTTCATTCATATGTTCTAAAAATGTCCAGGAATCCTTACAAATGTATTTTTCTTTCATAACTAACTTCTTTAACTCATAGTCAACATATTTAGCACATGCTGATGTTATGGAATTCCTTCCATCCACTAAAGGACGCATGGGAGGCTCTTCTACGCATTTATGCATTTTTGGGTTCCCAAAAAAAAAACAGGAATCTTAGGCATTAAAATATTTAAATAGTTATATAAATCTATATCAATACGTTTATCCATGAACATATCATTGATTTGCAAGAAAATTCTTTTATATGCTAAATTTAGTTCATTTAAAGATACTTGCTCATAAGTATCTGTTCTTAAAATTAATTCCATTTTATTATTATATAGATCATTGTTCATGATAACAGCTCCTCCCTCTTTATCCGGCTTCAAAATTCTTATGTTTTCTTTTTGTAAACTTTTTAATATTTCTAATTCATCCTTAGATTTGATGGATAATCTATCCTCTTATTAATTTTATCTAAATTTTTAAGCTGATTTTCACACATTTTATCATAAATTAATAGTTTAGGATGTAAGGGAGGATTATATGTACTTGCAATGTTAAATTTACATGGCTCATTATAAATAGAATCTTGGTATATGAGAGAGAAATTAATTTTTCTCAAAAACAATTTCATATCAATCATAGTGGATGTAAAATCAAAAGCATGTGTAGGTACAAAAGTATAGCCTTTAGATAATAAATTAGCTGTTACTTGATTAATCTCAATATCAGAAAAATTAAACACCTTAAAGTCTCCAGAATTATTTACAATAACTTGTTTCGGTCCTTTACCAGAACCGTTAATATGACTTTCATCTATACACACTTGGAGACTATTCTCATAATTATCTACAAGCTTATTGCTTATCATGTTCTCCACTGCTTGTCCTTCGGTCTGGCCCCTTGAAACCCCACAATGTAAAAAATATATTAATCAATTTCTGAAAATTGTATATAGAAAAGATAAATGTTTTAAAGAACATCTTAGAGCTAATAATAATCAAAAGAAAAAAGAAATAAATAGAACTGGAACTTATAAGTGTGGCGCATGTAAATGGTGTCATAAAATTCAAGAAGGGGAAAATTTCTATATAAGGAATAAGAAGTATTATATAAAAAGAAATTTAATTGTAAATCAAAAGGAGTTGTATATCTAGCTTTGTGTGGTTTCAGTATCTCTTTTTATATAGGTAAAACAGAAAGAGCATTATCACAAAGAATTTATGAGCACGAATATGCGATAAAGAAAATGAAGATGAATAACACGTTAGCAAAGCACATTTGTGAATATAATAACCATAAATTTCTTTATATGGCTTTGCACCAGGTAGAAATTAAAGATAAATCTCCGTGGAATATAATTTTAGAAGAAAAAGAATTGTTATGGCAAATAAAATTACAAGCCGATTCTTGGCCAGGCCTAAATGAGAGTAGTTCTATAGTACCAATTCTAAAATTAAAAGCATTAGATCGGAATAAAATCAAGGATTAATATATAAATATTTGAATTTAGTTTATGTATTCAAATAAAGGAAGCCATTAGTTCATTTTTTTTTATTTTATTTTATTTTATTTTACGTTATTTTTATATTAATAAATATAAAATATTTTATTTATTATAATAAATTTATATAATTATTTTAATTATAAATCTAATTTAAAAAAAAACTTTTAATTAGAGGATGGTAAGTAAATTAATTTTATGAGGATTAATATAAATAATACATTTTAATTATTTATATTTACAGGTTTAGTTTTATTTTTTATATAATAATTAAATTAATTCCATGTGATGTTGTTAGTTATTAATTCACTTAAAGGTAAATTAGTTAATCTTTAATAGGTAAATATTTATTTTGTTCATGAGATAAATATTTATATGTATTTTATATATATCTAATGTAATTTATGGTTTTTGTAGCTCATATATTTCAAACACCCATTTGCTGACAACCGAGCATGCCCGATCTCTTTTTAGTTTTTGGGCGCGCTTTTTATGAATTAGAAGAAGGTTATATAAGGAAGTGATGTCATGGAATATAATTGTCTGAGGAAGTTTAAAACTTTTAAATGAAAGCGCTTACATATTTATTTGTTTTGTGTAGTTTGCTAAATTATTTTAACTGTAAGTGTGTGTTTATAATTCGTTCAATAAATATACAATTTTATCTCTGGTTGGTGGCCTTTCGTTCATTCGGTTCGATATTTAGTGAGTATGTTTATGGTGCCTGCATGCATGACAAATAATTCATGTCAATTGTATTCTCATTTATATGGGGATTCAGATTAAACCCAGTGAAAAGAGGACTGTTATACGTTCTATGTTAAGGAAGAGTAAGGAGGATTAGGTTTGATTCATCCTGTTGCCTATGCAACATCATTGAATTTATATATAATATTGGCATGGTTAAATGAAGGTAATAAACTTTTGATAAATTTAGTAATGAAAGAAAATATAAGGAAATAGGGGAAAGGGTGAGTAAATTGAAAAGAAGGAAAGGATATCTGAATGTGGAAATAAAAGAATATCAAGACAAAAAATGTTATGGAAAATAAGCATAGGTGATATAGAAAAGAACTGGAAAGAATCATAACTCTCAACTACCTAACACAAGAAATCTGAACAAAGCATTAACTAATGGGGGGGGGGGCAAAGACCCAAAAATAGGGACAGATTTTAAATATTGCTGTTATAAACTTAGAATGTTGTTAGAACAACACGTTTTGTGTATTGCATTTTCTGAAGGATGTGAAATCTGAAACTCGAATGTTTGTCATTATTTAATGACTTTAATCCTCTGTAGTTTGCCAGAAAAACACACATTTTAGGAGGAGCAGACCAAAAATATGAGACAAAAATCTGGATATTGTGCAGAGAACTGGACAGTTGAGATGTATAGAAAGAATGTTATTTAAATATAATGAACAAGTATTACTGTGTATATCCATGGAAGCAATTAGAGAATGAAAAAAAAATAAAAGCTATAAAGATGAGATTAGTGTGGTATAAAAATATTTTGAATGTAGAAATTTTTTATGGGGATTAACAATAAAGACATTTTTGGTCAAATAGTTATCAGTCTCCTTTCAGGTACCATTTTCTTTAGGCTTGTGTAATCGCAGAGTAAGACAGGGGCAGATGATAATGTCAAAGTAGGGTAACAACTGCATGGACAAGGCTAACCAGAAAGAGCAGGGTCAAATTTTAATATGGTTATAATTTTACATAAATAAGTGTCATACATTGCTGTCTTCAAGCAGTACTTTTCCTCTGTAGAGTATGTGCCATTGTGAGTCTGAGAAACAGTAACAAAGCTATGGTAGGGGAAAGGGGGCAGCCAACCTGGGCACAAAGTGTTTGGGGCTGATTGGCCAATCCCAATTGCTCTTTTGGATATTAAAATGCCAGTATTGCATTTGTTGTCAAAACTGAATGCTGTAGCACTTTCTGTGTGATATAAACTGTGTTATAAACTGTAGCTTTTTTTGAAACTGAAACACTGTTGCATTCCGTGTTTGGCATGTGTGTGCTATAAACTGTGCCAGATCAGGGAATGGCACTGGGTAAATTATTAGTTAAATACATGTCTGTTGAGAAAGAGAATTCATTTCAGACATATAAAGTGGATGAAGAGGGTCCACTATAATACCATAAAGATAAGATTGATTTAGTCTATGCTACTTACAGAGGAATGAATAGTCTAGAAAGCTGTTGTAAGTTGCTTACAAGCAACTTTGCAGAGACAGATTGCATATCCTGTCTCAATGTAGCTCTTCTTTTAAAGGAAACAGGTATCTATTGTGTAATACTTCATGCCAATTTCATTCACTCATATTTTCATATGTTTTCAACACACACACACACACACACACACACACACACACACACACACACACACACACCCTTCTATATTCCTCTCAAGAGATTTCTTTTTGCCAGTAAATAGCAAAGTAATATCGCCAAAAAGTTAGGGTTTCCTTTGAGGAAGCAAATTATCTGTGAAGATATTAACAGATGTGCTAGCTAGACTGGGTACTAAGGGTAAAAGCTCTGTTAGGATCAGTCACTTCAATTCCTTTCACTTAGAGACATATTTAACAAAAATGCAGACAAGTAGTAGTATCTATATCTAGTCCTTATAGTACACATTGACAATTTTTTTTAGTTTTTATTTTTGCAAGGAAATCATACTTCTTGTATAGTGTGTGCATTTCTAATGCCTTCTCACTGTCTCAAATTCCAGAGTGTAGATGTGATATGTCTAATGTCTCAATGAAGGCATGTAACTTCAAGTCTGGAGTTAACCACAGAGACGTGGAATCTGATAGCAATGCAGGAACAATCAAGTCATACAAATCATCAAGATAAATAATGAAGAAAAAATAATATAGCATGTATAAACCAATTGCAATCAGAAACATAATTAATTCTGTTTTAATGCTTTTATTTAAAATGTCCATAGTTTACAAAGTAGGTGTTGTAGGGAATAATTGCAGGTGGTATTTTCTGTGTGTGGCAGCAATGATTTGTGTTTCCAGGGTTTCTTTGAGATGACGTGACAGTAGACTCTTTATATTTAAGTCAGGTAGTGTGGGGATGCAGTTGGGGCTTGTCCCCTGCAGACAAGACTTTTTTTCCCATGTATAGAGGCTTGCTTTTTCTTTATTTTCGTGTTTTGCGGCTTATTGTTTACATGCACACACAACACCATTTCCCTGCTTCCTGTAGAGTAAGCAGATGATCAAAGTTCACTTTACTTGTACTGCACTAGTCACATGACATTACTTACTTACTCTATCATAAATCAGCAACGAAGATGAATATGTGTACACCATCTATAATATCTAACCATGTAATATCAGTCAACTGACTAAAACTCAGCACTGGAAGAGGGAGGATCCTGCTTATGGTGTACTGATCATGTGATGGTATTGACCCAGCATAATAGTAAAGAAATTACACAATGAACACTGTGATTCTGCCTAAAGAAGATTGTGCATGTGACATCACTGACCATGACTAAGTGAACATCAGCTATATAATAATGGAAAACCTGAGTGTGAAGTCTGGGCAGATAATAGCTCTGAATAAGCTGCACCAGTCAGATGACATAGTAAGCCTGTCAAATTATATGTAACATAATATGAGAGAACCTTGTTTATGGAGCACTAACAGGGGATGTCAGCAGCCTGCCTATGATGCACTAATCTGTTAGAGATAGTGATGCGACTTCATCATAGTACTGAAGTGGGGAAAAGTGGGATCCTGCCTAATACAATGGACTTGTCATGTAATATGGAATTACTCAGCAATTACCTAGTGAAATGGAAGAGGGGGTCCTGCCTGCAGTGCATTAATAAGGTGACATCAGTGACCTTTATCTAAAGGCACAACAATTTCAGTTATTTCAATGTGCTGCTGAGCCTTTTACATCTTTTATTTAAATATCTGCTCTAATTTTGCAGCAGAAGTGGATGGTACATGTCAGCTGTACCTAATAATACATACATTTGGGGTAGAGGTTGCTTATTTACATGGATGTATGGATCGTGTAGGATGCTTGCTGCTACAGAAACAAAAAATAATCTGAAAAGTTAATTGAAAGTGATTTTCTGGGACTGAGTTTAATTGTATTGTTTCTTGCTGAAATTTCCTTTGGCCAGCTGACATGAGTCCAGGATGGATATTATGTTCAACTTTTTATTCCCTTCTTGCATACAAATATTGTAGTGCATGGAACATGATGATTACACTCTGATATGTGGAAAAAGACACATCAGTTAAGTGTTTTTATAGCGTGCTTAGCTTGTTAAGAATGGGTATTGCATCAGGCAGTTAAACCTGCCAAACCTTGTAGCAAAGAATAGTAAAACAAATAGAAATAGATTTCTGATTGCTGTCTGTGCCAGAAACTTGTCCATGTCTTTCTATAACATAACAGAGTGTGTTACATTGTCTTTCCAGTAGCACTTTCATGTGCTTTATGGCTTTGAAAGCTGGCAAAACATTTAGTGCTTTTTTTTCTGCAACTAGTAGTATATGTAGCAGATAAAGAATTATGATTTGGTCTCTGATCATAACCCTTTATCATGTGTACTCGACATGCATGACAATATTCACCTCTCGATCACTCAAGGGTAAATTTCTTGGCATGCATGTTGCAAACACATAATAAGCCAGTTATGATTGTGCCCTCTGTTTAGGTTGTGCAGTGTACATATATAACAAATATAATATACTCACTGTAATTAATTTGTTTATATTAATTTCATGTAAGCCATATCTTTTAATAGAGAGATGGACTATCAACACTAAACTGCAACTCAGTCTTCAGTTATAAAACAAAAAACTGATGAACAGTTGCACAGTGGAATGGAGGGAGCAAAATAATAATAGATTAATCATGTGACTTCATTAACTATGCTTAATTAAAGAAAATGAATAAACAGATGAATTTATGGTTTCATGCAATATCAGTGTCAGAAGAGAAATCAGGTGTAGGGAGTCATGTCTTTCTCTACTGAAATTATCAAGAATCCCTTTACTTGGAGGAGTTCAAGATGGCCGATATTCTGTGAGCACTGCTAATACCTAGCTCTCTGAAATACCCTGGATTAAATAAACCCAGAAGACAAAGCAGAACACAAAAAACACAGAAATAAGACTAAATATCTATTTCTGATAACAAACAGCAATCAAAGGAAGGGAAAAAGCAACTGATTCCTTTTAAATATAACAGGATTAACCAAAATTCTGTCAGACAACTGGAACTGTGATACTGAGGCCCTGCTGTTACACATAAAATCTAAAAACTCTCCTAGTTGCAAGATGTCGAAAGAAGAAAATAATATGGAGACTCTGACAACTAAGACCAAATTCTCAGTTCTAACCTCACCAGATAAGGACACAACTCCAAAGAGACAAAGGACAAATAAACAGCCAGATAATATTAAATCTACAAGTAAATCCAGGACAGACCAGCCAGCTAGCCTGGAAGACATTAAAATAGCCTTACTACCTATGCAGCAAGCAATACAGGATCTAACTTTACAGTTTCAAACATTCGGAGATTACTTAATCAGATATTAACCAGAGTTGAAAAATCAGAGGCAAAAATACTTGAAAATGAAATAAAAATCTACTCTATAGTGCAGAGAACTGATTCCCATGACAAAGAACTGAAAAGCATACAAGCACAAATAATAGACCTTGAAGCAAGAGTTCGGAGAAACAATATTATCATAAGGGAAATACCTGAAAGTGTGACTCATAACAGCTTAATACCAACTATTAAAAACATCTTTAAATCCCTGCTGGATGACCCTGAAGAAACACAACATGTGATAATAGAGAGAGCTCATAGAGCCCTGAGAGAAATGCAATCTCCTCTGAGACCAAGACCTGTCTATATTAAAATCTTAAACTACCAGGATGTAAATCAAATACTTTCTGCAACTAAAAAGAAAGGGACACTCACCTGGAACGGTAATAAAATTTTCTTGGCTCAAAGACCTGCCCATCCAGATAAGGCAAGTAAGACAACTTCTGTCTCCATACTGTACGTTTCTAATAGAAAGGAAAATTAAATTCCAGATTAAATACCCAAACCTTCTCATTTTCACTGTAAAAGAGGTTAAATACATGGTTGCTGACCCCAAAGAAGCAAAACAAACATTTCTAGCCATTTTTAAGTAGATTCCACCTTCAGAAACTAAATAAAACTTCCAGAAACTGAAAAAGACTCGAGTGAAAAATCAGCCGAATTGCAAGCGTTTTGGATGGGATACCAACTCTGAGATCCTCCCCTTGCTTCCTAGGCCCTTAAAACGATGATGGGAGCCATGAGGAACACAGGAAATGCAAAAGAAAACCGGGTAGGAACTAAAATATAACTGCCGTTTCCGATGCCCACGTTATGAATGAGCTCCAATTCCTGGGAATCTGGTATGTAAATTAATTCCCCCTTCCAGCTCAAAAGGCTCCATTGCAAATCCAAAACGACCTGTAATGAAGACACAGTAAGGCTAGGAAATGAATATTGTCTTAGAAATGCAAAAATTGATTAAAACCAACTAAAAAGATAAAACCTGACTGAGAAGATGACCAGAAACCTGCATAACAAGAATCTGATGTCTAAGGTACTGTTCCATTAAAACAATCACTGAGGCTTTGACTCTCTTATTAAAACTAATTATGCAGAATCCAGCCATAACTACTGGATGAGAGACTGTCTGAATCTGCTTACTTAAAGGATGTATGACAGAAATACTGTTGTCTGATTAAGATAAATGAGAGAATGACAATAAAAACACTTTAGAAAAGAGAGAATACCTGAACATACTAATATTGACTTTTTTCTTTTTGTTTAACTGCAGAAAGCATGATTATAACCTAAATATGCAGACTATAACAAAATATAAAATGTTTTTTCTCTCTTTCCCTCACATTCTTACTTCTATCTATAGGTGCCAATGACATAATTTGTGTGCATATCAGGCTGTTGCAATGCCACAAGATGTGGTAGAGAATAGACTACTTTTTAATCTCAGACATACTTATAAACATAGATCCCTCAATAGTCATACACAACAGATTTTTCTCGGACCATTCCAAAGTTACATTGAATATCATCTGGGACAAAAGACGGTACTTAGCAGATAGAAGTCACAACTGGTCTTTAAATCCTAATCTGCTTACCGAAACAGATATAATAAAAGAAATTGAGGACATATTAAAAACATCCCTTGTAAATGTCCCCACCTCACAAGTCCCAATGGACATAGAATGGGCGGCGGCCAAAGCACAAATCAGAGGACTACTCATCAAAAAAGCAGCATATTATAAAAAATACAACTAAAAGAGGAACACACCTTGAAAAAAAAAGATAGAACAACTTGAAAGAGAATTACTAAATAACCCTAATAATCAAACGGAAGTTGATCTCCTAAAAACACAAAGAGACCTGTATATGTTAGAGAACAGAAATCTATCTTTTTATGAGGCAAGAATGTTAGTCAATTATGCAGAAGAAGGACAAATTCCTTCCAGAGTTTTGACCAGAATTATTTCACAACATAAAACCACCTCAAATATAGTAGAAATAAATTACAGGGACAAAAACTATATAAGAAATGAAGAAATTATCAAAGTGTTCGAGCAAATATATTCTCAAATATATGGGGAACAGATGTTACAAGCCTCTAGGGAGGAAAGGACTCTTTTTCTTCAAAAATTTTAATTTCCTAAACTAAACTTAGAACAACAAAAAAAATTAACGGAACATATTTCTATTAATAAGATAATCACAGCAATTAAACTTTTGAAATCACACAAGGCCCCTCGGACCGGATTGACTTACTTCAGAGTTTTACAAATCTTTCACTCCCCTTATTGCTAAAGTACTATATCATGTGCTGAACTATGTAATGAATAATAACATAAATGATATTCACTTTAACGCCTCCAAAACTATTTTCATATTAAAAGAACATGCGGATCCCAAAAGCCCAGATAGTTATAGACCCATCTCCCTTTTAAATATAGATACAAAGATCCTAACTTCGATACTTGCAAACAAATTAAAAAACCTAACAGATAAAATCATTTCTCCAGAACAATCTGGGTTCACATCACAAAGACAGACCAGTGATAACATGCTAATAGTGGATGCATTGATATCTTTTGCAAATCAGAAGAACATTAACATTTACGCAATGGTGGTAGATGCCCACAATGCATTTGATAGGGTCAACCTAGAATTCTTACTTCAAACATTGCCTTATTTTGACATACCTAACAACTTTGTACAGATTATTCAAATTCTCTATAGTAATCCCCTATACATCTCTTTACATAAATAAAACATGGTCAAATAGAATTTTGATAAAAAATGGAACAAGGCAAGGATGCTCACTATCGCCTTTTCTATTTAACTTATACTTAGAACCACTGTTTTTATATATTAAACAAAATTCTTATCATAATCCCCCCTCAATAAATAACCTCAAAATATATCTTTCCACTTTTGCAGATGATTTAAATATATATTTCAGTACACCAAACTCCGATATGACCAAAATAATAAATGCAATTGAACAATTTTCCTATATGTCTAATTACAAACTAAACCTTAATAAAACTAGTATCTTCCCTTTGAGGCCAAACAGGCTTATTTCATTGATACCACTTTTTCGACACCATAAAAATAAAGGATGAAATTAAATACCTGGGAATCACTTTTTTTCAAAACAATAAGGAATTCTACCAACATAATATAACTTTTAAATGGTAAAGCATTATACAAGACTGTACAAGGTGGAATAATCTTAAGCTTCCATTTCTGGCCAAAGTCTCAATAATCTAGGCTAACGTATATATTTATGACATCACAACTACCTATACATAATGAATTCTTTAAACAAATTCATACCTCTCTAGCAAAATTTATATGGGATCCTAAAAAGACCAGAATCTCGTACCAGAAACTAACACTCCCCAAGAACAAAGGGGGTCTGAACCTATCAGACTTGAAAACTTATAGGTTCATAGGTTAGTACTAGGCTAACTTCCCTTGCGGGCCATTTTAAGCCTAGCCAATTACCCCATGACAGAATCAAACCCTGCACCTTGTGTTTCAAAGGTAAGCACCTTAACCATTACGCCAACCTCCCACCCTCTTATTACTTTATTATCCACACAAACACAATACCGAGAATAGCAGAGTGTAACCTGTCAGCAAAAACTTGGTCACCGCCGTGGGTGATAATATACTACAGCTACATCAAATCACTAGGCATCAGTCCCAAAGTACTTCCCTTTTTGAACAAAAAAGATCTACAAGCACACAAAATGTTAGACCCTCTAAAACATTCTATAAACATAACACAAAAGCTATTTCATTCCTTAAACCTGGGGCAAGCTCTGATAACATTACAACCCCTCCATAAAAATCCTAATTTAAAAATAAATAAGATGCTAGATTTAGATTCCTTTCTCCAATTAAAAGAAAAAAGAATACAATACATCTACCCACTACTTAATTGTACTATCCAAGAAATGAGAAATATTCTGAATCTACCTAAGTCTTATATCATAATGCTTAGACAAATCAAAGAGATGTGTTCCAGTTACCTCCAAAACCCTACCATACCCAATAGTGACATGGAAAAATGCACTCTGCTCTGGGAGACTATCCTCATGACAAAGAAACCTATAACAAACTCATACAAAATGATAGGGGAAATCAAATTCCAGAAAGACCTCCTTTTCTCTAACTATTGGAGGAATATACAACCATCTCTGGATGACCGCCAGATACAAAATGCAATTAACCTAACACTGAAAAGCATACCCCTTAAAAAACTGTTGTGCACACAGCTGATGATAAATAACAACACATATTTCACACCTGCATTACTACACAAATTCAATGCAACAAAATCACCATACTGTTCACACTGCAAGGATCAGATAGCAGACTTAATGCATATATTTTGGAGTTGCAAATACGTCTATAAACTCTGGAATTCACTGAAATTGCAATTACAAAAAGTAGGATATCAATCATCAACATTTTCATGGGAATTTAACATATTACATATTCTCCCATCTAACTTCTCAGTAAAACAAGCAAACTCACTTATAACCATATTCTCATTAATAAAACTATATATAGCCCTTAAATGGGTAGACTCAATGAACATGAGGGTTTTAAGAAAGTGGCTATTAAACATCTATTAGCTCACAAAATAGTAATGGATAAAAGAAACAAAAACAGCAAAACTCGGGCAACTTGGGAACAAACCTTTAATATCATACTAGCATAAAACATCATGCACACTATAGAGTAACATTAGATAAGGGAACATAGCAATATACCCACAAACTCACAACAAAATATGGTATTGCAAACATTAATGTATGTGTTGTCTTTATATTGTTTAAACATGTTTGAGAAAGCATCCATGTATATAGTGTAAATAGGTTTCTATATTGACTACAATGTATAACGTTCTCTTACGGTCATGTTGTAAATATGAAAAATTTTGTGTCTTTTATAAATGCAAAATAAAAATAAAAATTATTGAAAAAAAAAAAAGAATCCTTTTACTTAATGTCACAGCCATGTTTTCCCTTCTACTTTTTATAATGTATGTGCTCGTGTCTGTATGTTCTAATAAAGAATAAAATATTAGCAAATCATCATTATAATTAAGATTTGCCTTCCTTGTGAAGCTTTGAGCAACTTAATATTCTCTTACTTTTTTAACTGTTTACAGTCAAGAAGGAACTATCAAAAACAACACCAGACAATTATTTCCTAATTTAGAACCCCCTTATGCAGTTCTCTCTCTTTCTGTTTCCTCACTTGCTTCTGGATTGTTCTGTCTTCTCTTATTTTTTTCTAAGTGTACTCTGTAGAAGTTAACTTTTTCTGTTTTTTTTTTTCTTTGTCCAGTTTCTTATAATGTTTACACATATTACACAATCCAAAAATACAATGTTTATTTCTTTTTTTATTATTTGGTAAGAAAGAAAGTGGACTGATAGAGACCCTTTTCAACCACAACCCATCTCTAAATCTTGTTTTAACTAATTTGCATGACCTCTGTTTAGCCCCATTATATATAATATATACACACACACACACACACACACACACACACACATATATATATATATATATATATATATACAGTAGATATAAAAAGTGTAAAATGCCAGTTTTTTGTGATATAAAAAATGAGACCACAATAAATCATTTCAAAACTTTTCCCACCTTTAATGTGACCTATAACCTGTACAATTCAATTGAAAAACAAACAAATCTGTTAGGGAAAAATAGAAAAAATAAAAAACGTACAATAAGCTGGTTGCATAAGTGTGCATACCATTAAACTAATACTTTGTTGAAGCACCTTTTGATTTAATTACAGAATTCAGTCTTCTTAGGTAGGAGTCTATCAGCATGGCACATCTTGACTTGACAATATTTGCCCACTCTTCCTTGCAAAAGTGCTCCAAATCTGTCAGATTAAGAGGGCATCTCTTGTGCACAAACCTTCCTCAGGTCACTACGCAGATTTTCTATTGAATTTGGATCTGGGCTGTGGCTGGGCTATTCCAAAACTTTAATTTTCTTCTGGTGAAGCCATTCTTTTGGTGATTTGGATGTATGTTTGAGGTCATTGTTGTGTTGAAAGGTGAAATTCCTCTTCATCTTCAGCTTTCTAGCAGACACCTGAAGGTTTTGAGCCAAAAGTGACTGGTGTTTGGAACTGTTCATAATTCTCTCCACCTTGACTAAAGCCCCAGTTCCAGCTGAAGAAAAGCAACCCAAAGCATGATACTGCCCCCACCACAATGCTTCACCATGGGGATGGTGTTCTTTTGGTGATGCAAAGTGTTGTTGTTGCACCAAACATACCTTTTGGAATTGTGGCCAAAAAGTTCAACCTTGGTCTCATCAGACCATAGCACATTTTCCTACATGCTTTTGGGAGACTTGGTGCATTGTTTTGCAAATTTTAGCCAGGCTTGAATGTTTTTCTCTGTAAGAAAAGGCTTCCGTCTTGCAACCCTACCCCATAGGCCAGACATATAGAGAATATTGAGATTGTCGTCACATGTAGTAGACGACCAGTACTTGCCAGAAATTCTTGCAGCTCCTTCAGTGTTGCTGTAGGTCTCTTGGCAGCCTCCCTGACCAGTTTTCATCTTGTCTTTTTATCAATTTTGGAGGGACATCCAGTTCTTTGCAACATCACCATTGTCCCTTAATTTTCTCTACTTTTTGATGACTATCTTCACTGTGTTCCATGGTATAGCCAATGTTGTGGAAATTTTTTGTACCCTTCTCCTGACTGATACCTTTCAACAATGAGATCCCTTTGATGCTTTGTATGCTGTTTGCGAACCATGGCTTTTGCTGTAGCAGGCAACTGATTAAATGTCAGGAAAATCCTACTAGGACAGCTGAACTTTATTTGGGGATAATCAGAGTCTCTTTAATTGATGGCAGGTGTGTACCCAAGAAGACTGAATGTTGTAATTAAAGCAAAAGGTGCTTCAAAAAAATATCAGTTTAAGAGTGTGAACACTTATGCAACCAGCTTATTATACCTTTTGTTGGTTTTTCAATTGAATTGTACAGATTAAAGGTCACATGAAAGGTGGGAAAAGTTTTGAAATGATTTATTGTGGTCTAATTTTTTATATCACAAAAACATGGCATTTTTACAGGGGTGTGTACACTTTTTATATCCACTTAGGTCATTAGATAGCACCTCTATCGGGCCAGAGAACATAACTGGATGCTTACTGGTCATGTTAAAGTATCACTTAGCTAGACCTCTCCTAAATATCTGTAGTCAAAACCTTCTCCACAGTATGTATATATATATATATATATATATATATATATATATATATATATATATATACACACACACTCACAAATACCTGAAGAATGGAGAAATGTCATAGGTCAGCTTTGCCCATAAGAGTTGCCTCACTGCTGCCTCAGGTGGATATTGATCCATGTATCTCAGTAGACTTATTTCTAAAGTCATGGAACACATTAACATAGAATAAAGCAATAAAGTCAGACAAGGTGTGCTGACTGCAGATGCTTTACAGTTCAGCTTTGTCAAAGGTAGAGTATGTCTTCTTACAGGTTCATGAGTTGCTTTGTGGTCTGTTCAGATAATGCTTTGGTCTACACAATGCTAGTGCAGATTGTCAGGTGTTTGAATTCAGACTTATCTCAAACATTACTTAGAGAAGTTATTGGCATAATGGTTAAGGTCTTTATGTCACAGATATAAGGTACATGGATTGATTCTGATTTCCTGTTATTGGCTAGGCTTGTAATAGTTTAGAAACTGATAATCTAGTATTTACCTATGAACCTATTGGTACTTACTAGGCTGTTGATCTGTGAGGATCATAAGAAGTCTAACTTTATATACCCACGGCAATTTTTAGCTCTTATATTTTGTGTACAAATAACCCAGAGATGGGAAGGACATTGATATGTTTGGACATTTACATGCTGCCCTTTTCTATGAGAGACAAGGGTGCTAAACTGAGGGTGAACTTGTTGTACCCCATCTAGTCATCCAAATTACATTTGAAGAGAGTAAGAGATGTACTTTGCTTTATGTAGAATGGAAGAAGGTTCCATAACAGCAGAATTCTATGTGATACATACCTGTCACTCCAACATGTTCTTCTTATGTTGCAGAAGATATTGAGAGCCTCTGATTGGCTCTTTATGTCACAACTGGACTTCCAATTGTTAATAGGTCTGATAGAATATGGTCTGTTGATTTATATGTGAGGTAGTGGTTGCTTCTCAGTAGCTTGTATGTTGACGAGAAGAGGGACAAAATTTTCAGATGGTCTGCACAGTTTTTATGATTTGGGCCCTTGATTTTCTTAGTGAGGAGGTGTTATGGTCTTTCCAGTTCTGACAAATATATACCGAAAGGAGCATTATACTCAATGACTAGCCTAATGAGTGCCAAGTACTCTGGAATGTTTACATCCCAGACCTGATATCATCACTTTGCATATAGGGTGTGCTATGTGAAAGGACTTCCTTATAACAGTTTATTGTTGACATAGATTCCTAGATCCCTGACTGTAGGATCAGTTTGCAGGGGACTGTTGTCAATATGATAGTTACAAGGGAGTTATTCTTGCCAAAGGATACAATTTAGTTTTAGTCCATTGTTTTGACACTAGCTATTTGGAACAGACCCTCTTATAGGATCATGCTGTCCTCTGGGGAGTTTGTGTTGGCACCAAGATTACAGTCATCTGCAGACTTGAACAGCCAAAACCCCTCAACACTAGCTTTGATCCTTGAGAATTAATGCCAAGCAGGAGTGTCCCAGTGACTGAACACTGGGGTACACCACTAGTGACAAGTCTGTTTGAGGAAATAGAACTTCCCAACTCTACTTCTTGGGTTCTGTTTGTGATCTAGTTCGTTATCTAAAGTGACATATAGGTATGTATGGCGGTAACGTTGTTACCTCACAGCAAGAGGTTTTCAAGTTTGATTCGCGGCTGGGTTTGGGAGTGCCTTCTGTGTGGAGTCTGCATGTCCTCCCCACGGTTGGATAGCATTCGAAAGACATGTGTGCGTAAATGGGCATGCCTTCGTTGAAGGTTGAGCGTTGCACTGGCACCTCGGCTTTTCATAAAAAAAAAATTTACTGCCAATCATTAGCAGACCGGAGTTCCGCCGTGGCGACCCCTTACGGGGAAAAGCTGAAAGACAAACAAACAAACATGTAGCACAGTGAGTTTATCTATGATACCCAAGTGTGGGAAGGCTTTGAATGATTTTTGTGAGTTCTAGATAAATGGTGTGTACTGATTTGCCCTCATCCATTGCATCTGTAACTTTTTTGAAGAACTTGTTCAATCTAACAGAACAAGAACCTTGTAACTTTTTTGAGGAAGGTAACCAGGTTAAGTAGATAGGATCTGTTCTTGATGAATCTTAAATAACTTAGGTTGAGTCTGTAGGTTACCTATATCCTTATTTATTCATTCAGTAATGATACTTTTTATAGCCTTACTAATAAGTCTGGTCAGGCTTATGAGTCTGTAAGTACTCATGTCCACTGAAGCCCCAACTTTGTGCAGAGGAATGAGTGTTAGTGCCCTCCTTTCATCTGACATGAAGCCTGTTTTGAGGATGATACTGAATTGGCTCCCATTGAAATGTCACTTATGTCGACACTCACAATGACGAGTGCCAACATGCCGAAAATTCCCCCCAAAATGCAGGAGAAGAGTGAATCTCGAAAATCAATCTTCTCCTTAAAATTTCTATTTGCAGGTGGGAAAGCTCCCCTTCGACCCCCCCCCCCCATGCGGGTGGTCATCCCCAAACTTATATATATCAACTCCAAGATACTATACCTTGGAGAAAAGGGAATATTCCAAGCCATGGCATCTTGGACTTACATGTGAGTCTCATCTTTTGGCCATTCTGTCTCCATATTTCGAGACTTGGTCTAGTGGGTCCCAACATTTCAAATGGTTACCTGAAAAGATGTTGAGCATTAGCCATATTAGAGATACACGATTTAGGGTCTGGGATATACTCTTACTCAGAAATGTGATATTTGGAAAGGAAAAAGTAGGAAGGGATGTGAAGTGATGGATAATCACTGATGAAGATATCAGACTGTTTTAGAATAATAATGCCCAGCAACATCCTGCACAGACCTCCTAACGCTCTTGCATCTGTAGTTTTTCCCTACCTATTTTGTTACTACTACTCTCACCTAATGATTTCCACTTTATATTTTCTGTAAGATACAACAATGAAGCTTATGTGTAAGTCAAGATGGGCGTTCTATTAAAGGCATATGCCCATTGATGTTTCTTGTTAGCCAACTAAAGAAATTAATTATTTTCATTTGGCATGCTAACCCCAGGTCAACTTGTAAGCTACAGCAATGGAAATGTAGTACAGAATGACTTACAGTTATTAAGTATCATGGAAGATGAATATCATTTTATAGTCAGTACATCTAAGCATCCTGTGGTGAGTGACAAAGCACACACAAAACTGAAGATAAGATCTACAATTGCTGAAGTATAAAAGAAGGAGAATGCGGTTGTGTGTGAAAAATGAAAGTGGGATCCCACCTGTTTACTATACACATACTCAAAAAAAGGCATAACAAGAATGCAATAAACAGGTAACAATGCATGCTATTTCAAAAAGAAAAAGGGATCTACAATAAGACTGAATGTGAGAAATTTAGAAGGAACACTTTCAAGTAAATCCTTAGTGTCACTTCTCTTATTTTGTAAGGCTACTTTTTTCAACTTTCCTTGGGTAAATCATTCAATCTAATGGCATACAGGTCATCAGCATTTCTTTGCACAGCCTACATCCTAAAATTTCCATGAACTAATCTTTCCTGCTGTTAACTTAGATCTCCATTATTTGCACTGTAATACATACTTTTGCACCACTGTCTGCAACCCAACATTTTCCCCAAGTTCTTAGCATTACTTAACATAACCCTCAATCATTTCCTTTTTCTGTGTTCTTTGTGTCACTGTTACTAGTTTCCTTTCATGTTTAACCCTTGTTCTAAACCACATCCTGCCCATTGATTCCTCGCCCTTCTGTAATATAATAAAATACTGTCCCATGTGCCTCAGTTCCTGCCCATCACTTCCCTCTAAAGATCAGGAGTCAACAATTTTTAAGTTTAAAGATAGCTTTGAAAACATCTCAGAACCTGCATTAGTAATGAGAAATTCATATCATGAAATGTGATGTCATAACACCCATTTGTGGTGACTGTAGAATCAGGGAATACTCATAGTACATCTGGGACTCTATTCTTTCCATACAAATGCTGTGGAGGATTGTGATTGGACAAGGGCAAAAGGGCAAGACAGACACTGTTTGGGAGCTAATCAGGAAGATTATCTAGAAACAAAGGGTTCTTAAATTATAGACAAAATGAATTAGGTGAATTTCACCTAGTGGTACATAAATTATTCTGTTGCTCTGTATGGGAAATTAAGACTCTGTATAGAAAGAATTGATTCAGTTAGATTTACTATATGTATATGTATATGTATATGTGTGTGTTTGTGTGTGTGTGTGTGTGTGTGTGTGTGTTTGTGTGTGTGTGTAAATATATATATATATATATATATATAGGTCTACTTCAGTTTGTCAAATGCTTAATTGAGCGTTTCGCTATTCATCAAACCCTATTCGGCAAAAGTTCAATTAAGCAAGTAACAATTTCAGGCAAAACTTTCCCGGGGAAAGGACATGATTGGCTGTTATCGAGTATTTGCCCTTTTCCCCACTGTAGTGTGATCTTGGTATTGGTATATTTAGTTAGGGGGAGTGGGGGTGAAGCCCCCCACTTTGCACAATTTTACATTTTGTTGCCTTTGATATGAGTGGGATCTGGCCCAGTGGTTATTTTTCCTGGGAAAGTTTTCACTGAAATTGTTTGCTTAATTGACCTTTCACTTAATTGTGTTCGATGGATAGAGATTCGCTCAAATAAGCATTTGACAATGTGATATAGACCCATATATATATATATATATATATATATATATATATAAAATATTTGGCCCTTATCAGACCCATCATTGAGTATAATGCCCCCTACAGCATGTAACTGGCTAGACATATGCAACAGTTGGAATGTCCACAAAGGCTCCTTACTAGGAGAATCCAGGGTATAAATACATTGCCCTAATAGATTGCCTTAAAGCCCTATCTCTAAACTAAAGTATCCAATCCACCTAATGCATGTCTTTAGAATGTGGGAGGAAACCAGAGCACCTGGATGAAACCCACATGACCACAGCGAGGACATTCAGACTCTGCACAGAAGGCACCCCAGCTGAAAATCGAACAAGAGATCCTCTTGCTGTGAGGTAACAACGCTAACTGTTGCACCACTGCAGCCGCCCAGAAGCAGGTAGTTTAACCAATTCTGATAATGCTAAGGAATTACAAACATGAAGATGATTTCACTATGGCTACAAGCTAGTTAGCTAGTAGAATACTTTACTCAAAATGAAAACAATGCTACACAAACTGCAAAGTTCAAAAAGAGTTCACAGGAAAATAAGCAATTAAACAAGAATCAAATATCATATAGGCTACCCACATGCCATTCTGTTGGAATAATACCAGCCAGTCTGCTGTTTAAACAAGACAACTTGTGTAATTTGGCCCAGTGAAGACTGTAGTGAAAGGGACAGAAGGGACAAAGGGAAAATAATAAAATATAATATGCACGAATGCAAGAAGAAGGACCAATGAAACTTCTTTTTACAGAAGAGATACTGTGTTACTAAGAAGCAAGAAACAACACAAGCATGACTCAGAGCCTTAAGAGAGATAACTGAGATAGAAAAGCCATGGATTGCTGTGACACTATTGTGAGCCATTTTGTTTTTTGAAACTCTAGCATGACACAGGTTGTGGTGAGAGAAATAGCCTTGATTTTGATGACAGTTAAAAAGTTATGACACAAAACAAGCCTTATGATGTAAAATACTATATCTGCTCATCTGTGGTGTAATATAAAGTGTTCTTTTACAGGTCATTTACAAGTAAGACTGCGGTGGTGGTGTTGTGGTAGCGTTGTCGCCTCACAGTTAGACGTTGCCCATTTGATTCTCAGTTAGAGCATCTTCTGTGTGGCGACATGCATGAACGGGCATTTCTTCATTGAAGGTTGTGCGTTAGGCCCAGCAAGCCAGCACGTAAAACTCTACTGCCAATCATTAGCGGACTGGAGTTCCGCTGTGGCGACCCCTAACCGGGAAAAGCCGAAAGACACAAAAAAACAAAGCAGATGATAACTGAAAAAAAAAAAAACTGTTTTAAAAATTTCATTTCACTTTGAAGGCATGAAAGATTGTGAAGTTTTTGTAATAAGTTTAAATCAAGATATGACTATTCTGTTTGAAAAAACATATTTAAATCATTGCCATACCATTATTGCCCCATGTCCAGTTATGTATATTAATTTCATTTACACTAGCATTCAAAATTATATAAGTGCAAAAGAGATAAACTGCACACTCTAGTTGTTCTAATAAAAACATGAATGAATTTTAGTATATAACACTGGCAGGAAATTATCATGAGTCCACTTTAAAGGAAAGGGGTGACACGATGGAATAAAGTGCTATATCATGTGTGTTACTTCCTGCTTGTCATGTCCACAAAGGATTTCATGGAGGCACTAGTAAGAAGAACTAAGGATAGGTCAAAAAAGCAAAAATTTCTTATCAGAATGGTGGGATACTGGAACACTCCATGTTCCAAATGACAATACTCTGTTTATAATTTATTCAAAATAGCACACAGACAAATGTAGCTGTAATGTACACAAATCAGCTGTTTCACCCACTAAATAGACATCCTTGTTGCTTTTCCACCTTGTTATGGAGATTCAAGATCAATGCTATAATATGGCAGACAGTAGACAATAAGAGGCAACAAAAACAGAAGAGAAAAAAAGAAACAATTTGTTAAATGATTAAGAAATGGCTTATAACATTGTCTTACAACCTAAATTAGTGACCAGGCATTCTTGGCATGAAATACCATGGCTAAGCCCCTTCTTATTGCAGAATCAGGGCATACTCACAGTGACTCTAAGAAACCCACATCCTCAAAGAAATGATTTGGCAGTTTATTACATCCAAAAAATAAGTAAGAGCTGGCCAATTGTTAGGATCAAATCAGGAAAAGAATCTCTGAAGTGAGCATTTGCTAAACATGCAATGCTAAAACGACAGGCTTTCATCACTGGTAGTTAAGTGATTCTGTTGTTCTCTATGGGAACTTGAGGTGCTTCTCAAAATTAAAAATTCTGAATGTTTCTTTTAGGTAGCTAATATCAGGAAGGCAGTTTAGTGAGTTGTATTTACAAGTGGAGGTGAGCTGCATGTCTAATAAAGTATACCCTGCTGTTCTGAGACTACATTCCTTTCTTATATGTTTTTTTGAAATACCGTACTAGTCTGTACAATACCCCCAATGCATGCACCACAAACATACTATCTCTATGCGGATATGACTTAACACAATGTGTTTAGTTTATTGTTGTGATTTGCACCTTCTACATTCTGCATTGTGACACCTTCTGTCTCATTTTAAAGGCATCACAATCTGCTTTTCTAATTCACTTTCTATCAACATTTCCCAAAGGCAAATTTATAGGTCTGCATCCTACCTGTCCTCCTCCATTCCCACATATTTTTTATCCATGTCCTCACCTACTCTTTGAGTCTGTAGTTATACTGACTTATTTTGTCTTTTCTGGTTCTGTTGGACCTTGGAGCTGGTAGCACCTTTAAGAAGGCTATCTTAATACTTGGTTCCATGAATTTTGCAGTCAACTGCTTAGTCTTTCCTGCTACCTGTAATTTTTGACATCTTTGATAGATCATCTGTGTCCATGTGGACGACAGTGTGTGGCTATTGGTATTTGCTTTTCTGAATGATTCACATTTCACTGAAGCCCAAACTGACTAGCCTTGTTATGCAATGCAATTCGCACTGAAAAGGTATTATAGATGCCATATAATACATTTTATTTATTTAAAAAAGTGTGGACAATGCGCATAAAGCAAAAATAAATAAATAAATCACAAGTTTTGATTTGCACAGCCAGGTTTATGTGAAAAGGAAATCAAATATCAAATGAAATCTGTATTATGAGTGCACACTGTCTGCTGTGATTGCCCTTGCCACTTTTTGGAATGTCCTAAGTAGCTTCAAGGCTAGATTTAGGATGTAGTTGAAAAGGGAATCCTTTGGACTAGAAAATAAAACTTTCAGTTAAACTAAAATATGAATAACAATAAGCCAAGCACTATTTATAACAGTCTGCACTTCTATCTGTCCTCTGCACTGATCCATGCTAGAATACCCCTTGCTATCACTTCCCTGTATTTGTCTGACTGATCCCTTTCAGCCCTTTCCTAGTCTGGCTGATTGTTCTAATCTCATCTACCCACTTCTATTTCTTGCTTCTCTTGTCAAATACCCTTTGCTCTACTTATGCTCACCCTGTAATTTCCTGTTTTCTTCTGCTCATACGGTCTCTTGTCTTATTCCCACAATTTTCTCACATTCTCACACTGTATTTACTATTTTCTCTTGTCTACTCTGCCTCTTGTCTTACCCCCATTTTTTTCATATAACCACCCTGTACTTTCCTGTTTTCCGTTGCTCAATCTGCCTCATGTTTTACCTCCCCCCTTTTCTCACATGTTAAACCTGTAAGCCTTTCCCCCTTGCTCATGCTTCTTCTTGTCTTCTCCACCCCCCCCCCTCTATTTTCTCACATGGCCTTGTTTATGTTTCATTTTTTTCTCGCTGCTTTTTGTTTCCTTTTAACAACTGTTTTTTTTTTCTAGCCCTTATTTCTAACTATATTGCAACTTCTGGCCGTGTTCTATCCTGATTCTGTTTTCTGTATCCATATTGTCTCTATGTTCTCCCTCTCTTGTCAACCACTATTTCCCTCTCTTCATTTTTTTTACTTATCCATTGTTATCCTCTTTCTTGTACCCTGTACCCATGTTTTTTTTTCTGGAACATGCCTTTCTTCAGATCTCAAAATAACTGATCCTAACCCTAATACCTGCTTATTTAACTCCTCCCCCACACTCCACAAATCCCTCAGCTAGAATCCTGCTCTATTGCCCCTCAGCCACACTGCTACCCCATTACCCCTCAGCCACACTCCTGTCCCATTGCTTGATCACTTATGCCATCTCTCACCCTCCTATTTTTGCTCTTGCCTGACCTTTTTTGCTCATTCTGTTGCATCGCTCTCTTTCTCTCTCTCTCAGGTTTACATAATCTCATTCCCGTGCCATTATATGGTTTCTAGAATAGTTTTCTTTTAGCCGAGGGACTGTGGCTTATATTGATTCCTGCTTCTTGACTGACCACTAAGAAGAGTTGTTTTGTAATGTCTGATTTGGAGTAAGAGCTTAGAAGCCCAGTTACCTCTGCTATCAATATTTTGTTCACTCTGTCTGCTCTTATTTTGATTTCTTTTGGAGTTATTTAAACTCTACTGCTTCAACACCCTAATCGGCTGTTTTGAATTATCTGTCATTTATCTGCTTTTCTTCTTCTTTAAGCCTGCAATAACTTAAGCTTACAGAGTAAATACTTACCTTCCTGTAAATACCTAGACATGCTGCATTCTCTAATCTTTGTTTTTAGTAAAGCATACCATCCCATATACTAGATATTAACTTTTATATTTAGTTCTTTCACTGACATGAGATACTATCTCATTAAACATTATCCCTAGGATTCAGAAAGACTTCTGCAGGTAGATCAGTTTCTGCAATGGTGAGAAAATGCAGAGACAGCTATGGCTGCAATGAGAATGACCTCATTATCATTACATTACCATATCTATGAATTACCCAATGAGAATGACCTCATTATCATTACATTACCATATCTATGAATTACCCCTTATTTAACACTAGCACTGCCAGACCTGTGACAGTGGAAGTTTTTACCCTGGCAACCCATCAAAGGCACCCCCTGCACTCAATCACACACACACACACACACACACACACACACACACACACACACACACACACACACACACACACACACACACACACACACACACACACACACACACTACCAGACATCCTCTCCTTCTCACATATACACCCACTCATCAAAAAATCCACCTACATTCAATCAGACTTTTAGACACACTCACTAATTCACTGCACATGTGCACCCCTCCCCGACAAACAATCTCTTGATTCCCTACCTAACACCTATAGTCCAGCAAACACAAAACACATAAGCACACATCCACATAGACACACACACACACATACATATATTTTAACAGCTTCATTCATGCCTTTACTGATATGCACACATACTTCCACACACATATACGGCCTAACACATCCCCCACCCTCATGTCTTTCTGCACTTACTTGCACAGTGATTACTTCCATTGAAGTGAATGGTTACCTGTCATCTTTTGACAGTGTTAACTTTTTTCTCCAGCCACAGACATTTATACAGCAATTGTTTACAGCATGCATTGGGAACCACTGGCATTTCTGGGGGAAGCACATAGCTAATTTGCATCATTTACTCTCCTGGAGTTCCTCATTTCCATGTGGCTCAGTCAGAAGAGGGACTGCCCTCCATACTGAGGCTACTACTAATGGGATATCTCCGTGATAGGGTCATCTATGAATCAGAAAAAGTTAATGAAGGGGGAATAGCTCATGTTAAGAAGAAATCACAAGTTCACTTATCACAGCTAACCTGATGATATAGAGCCCTATCATTTGATCCACCTTGCCTAGAAGATATACGTAATGTGGAACAATGATATACATGTATGATCACAATGCCAGCTAAGTTAGGGGGGGAATAGCTCTAGAGGGTACTCCTAGCAGTATAAAGAGAATTGTGGATCCCAAATGACTGGAGAACAAGCATTCTAGTGCCAGTGTACAAGAACTAAGGGGATGATAGAATAGCACAATGCCCAAAGCTGTTGTAGAAGCAGCAGATCAAACTTTATTTTCAACAAAACTGAAAACCATTTCTTTGCTGGGAGAGACAGATTCTTTGCATGCTATTTTAAGGGGCTTGGGCCCCTGTAATCCTTACTAATAATTAACTCCAAAATGACAGATGTCAATGAAAATGTACCAAAGTTGGCTTTGCTAAGACTGACATTCAGTGACCTGCTCATTCCCAACAAGACAGTGACCCTTCAACTTATAAATACCCTCTTGTGCAGTGCAAAAATCCCCTTTCTTCAGACATGGTATCCAAGTTCTAAAATCTGAACTGTGACAAGAATCCATCAAAGAAGTATTTTAAGGCACTGGTTATTAAAAGTGTGCAAACTAAAAAGCTGTGTTTGTTTGTGACATCTGTACCATTACCATATCAGTAAGCAAAATTCAGTATACCTTAGTGGCGTGAACAAAAGGCCGATTTACAGTGCACTATATAATCTTGTTTACCAGTAAGCACTTCCCTGTTATAGATTTCTCAGCATTTCAAAAGGAAACACATCCTGCTGTTTAAATATTTGTTTACTTACATGGTAAGCATGCACTTAACTGTTATCAGATTGTGGCTAATAAGAAAAAAGGTGAAAAAAAAATAAACAGGCAATACATCAGGTTCAGACACCTAGGCAGTGAGACATTGCCCTGTGGTACACTGGGTTAGGGACACATGGCTGAAGTGATATTCAGCTGCAGAGAAGTATGGCTGTTATGAATTCCCTCTGGGCAAAGAGAAGCACACAATGCTAATAACCAAGTACATGGAGGCAGAAGAAGTAAAGAGTGTTGTGCTCAGTGTACAGCAGATGCATGTATAACTACAATATGTAGAAGTGTGCTACAGCATGGAGGAAATCCTGCATGCTACTGCAGTCACATTTATGTTACAATAAACATTTTAGGTAATGTTCTCTAGACACTGTACAGGGGTAGTGGTCTACACCCACCAATAATAAAGGCACTGCATTTTGATGCCACTGGCATGCCCTCTGGTCAGCCTGCTGTTGATACCTGCCATATTGCCTGCTGTCTCATATTGCCTTGGGGCCATGGACACTATTTTCCACCTGTGCATTTGTCTATTGAAGTTATTGGCATGGCACTGCATTCTTCTCTTTGCCCAAAGGGAAATCACAATAGCCATATTTGACAGCATGTCACTTCAGCCATGTGTCCACAACCAAATGTATCACAGGGAAATGTCTCGCTGCCTAGCTGAACCCCAGTACAGCCATAGTGAAAAACTAACTCTTGGATTTTATACCCTCGTACACAAGTAAAATAGAAAGTCATACAACTCAGCAACAAATTGAAGCTACTTCAGAAAAATGAAACTAAAAAAACAATGTTATGTTTAAGGGAGAGTATGTCACAATTTACGGATTAGTTTCTTCTTTTGAGTTTTAAATATCGGTAACACAGGATGTGGTCTCAAGATGCACTAGAAGTCCTTGCTGATAGGGCAAGATGTTAAAAGATGATATGAATCATTTCATTTTAAACAAGATCTGCTGCTTTTGGCAATGATACTATATCTTTGCTTGGTGATATAAAGTGTAGCTAAAGTAAGCTGTAGTGTTCTTCATTAATTCTTCAGAGACTGACTGGCCTGTCCTCTTTTTAGCTGGAGGTCACTTTTTATCATAAGTAAACACCTTGGGAACCCAAAATAATTAATTTTTGAAAACTGGTTAATACCAGTCATATTCCATTGAGCTCATAACACACATGGAAGATTTAATATTTCACTTATAAAGGTTAGTACAATTTATTCTTATTTAAATCTCTACTGCTGTAAGGGCTATCTTTAAGAAAAAATATTTGCGTTGGTGGAAAATGATCAGACCAAGAAAAGAATGTTAGCAGTTATCTGTGTTAGAAACACATTTGTAATATTAGGTTGTTAAAATAGTTCACTGTATCGATAAGGCAACTTCCTCCTAAACAATAGGGTGTCCTTTAAGGGTTCTAATTGCATCCTTGACAACTGTATATGCAATCCTTGAAACTGAAAATTTAAGAACAATTACAGACAAAAATATACTTAGGGCAAAGTTGATGTACTCCCTGTTTTCTGGAGCACATTAATCTTATTATTAGTGTGTATATATACACACATGGGTTTGTTTTGTCTAGATGAAAGCTAAAATAAGTGAGTGGCATAAAGTCATGCCAAAAAGCATAAACACTGAAGTAGAGGCAGAATACTGAATGGGATTGGGAGTATTGTTGCATGGGATCGCGGGACAATGTAGGCCTCCTTTCCCCATGGAGGTGCAATCTCAGAGTTGGATATACAATTAGTGGGGGGTAGGGGGAATGCAAAAAAGCAGGTGTGCTTTTTTTTCTTTCGATCTTAGGTGGTTTCAGCTGTTATGGCTCAATATTGTTTCAACTGCTCTTGTGAGTGTTTGACAATATAATAGGCACCTATATTTGTGTGTGTGTGTGTGTGTGTGTGTGTGTGTGTGTGTGTGTGTGTGTGTGTGTGTGTAATATATATACATATATATATATATATATATATATATATATATATATATATATTATATATCTATATTTATATACGTGTGT